>NC_060288.1:38147981-38352214 GCF_021613505.1 Equus quagga | reverse complement strand
GGGGAAGATGTTCTAGAATAGTCCACGCTCCTGACCACAGGGAACAGGCATTTGAATCAGGTTCCTTTTTAGCAGGTTTCTTGGCAATTATGTGGTGTCATCACAGAGGGAATCAGTTAATTGAAGTGTTCATAGATTAAAAGACACCGAATACCTCCCATGTCATCAGTGCCACCATGGATTTTTTCTTTTCTTCTTTTTTTTTTTTTTTGAGGAAGATTAGCCCTGAGCTAACATCTGCTGCCAATCCTTCTCTTTTTGCTGAGGAAGACTGACCCTGAGCTAACATACGTGCCCATCATCCTCTATTTTATATGTGGGACACCTACCACATCATGGCTTGCCAAGCCATGCCGTGTCTGCACCCGGGATCCAAACCGGCAAACCCCAGGCCACCAAAGCCAAATGTGTGAACTTAACTGCTGTGCCACTGGGCTGGCCCCCTGCCATGGATTTTTTTAAAAGAAGCTCTATAACCTGCAGAAGGTTGTCTCCCTCATCCTTGCTTCCACATTTCCAAGTCCTGTCAGTGCTAGTAGGGGCTGTGGATGCTCTGTGGACGGGAAAAGACATCCGCTGAATAGGAAGAGCAATTCATATGACTGGTTGAATTCAGAAGGCGTGAGGTTACATTCTGTAGAAAGAAGCTTGTGTACGATCCAAAAACTGGCCATGTCAGGTGGCGTTCAGAATGAATGCCAGAAATAGCCTGTATTTTTGGTGCAATCAGCCATCTGTGCCCCTTTTCTTAAAAGCCTAAAAGAAACAGGCACACACAGCCCTAAACATATTTTTTTGGTCTAAGGTGTTTGTGCATGAGAACCAGACCAGGCCAGGAGGGAAGAGTTCCAGGAACTGAGGTGTCTGTGTGTTTTCGGCTGCAGGAACGCCTTCCTGTACAAGGCATTCAAGGGGAAACAGTTTTGACCGTGTGCGCCCGGAACAAGTGTTCCAGGGGACAGCATCTCACCTGGTGAAATACACCAACTCCAGCTTCTAGAACAATCCTCCTTTTCTAACAACTCAGCTAAAGAAGGCCTCGGGCCCGGCCACTGGCCCCACGTGTGCCCTGGGCACAAGTTGAGAGGTGGGGCTTGCGGTCCCTCTGTGTGACCTCCTGCCAACAGCACACTTTAGGAGTGACACTGAGGCCCACCCCGTCCCTCAGAAAGACTTCCAACCTGACAGACCATCTCCTTGCGAAATATGGCTTCTCTTTGGGGGGCTCCCATGCCAGTGAACAGCGATAAAAAGGGACTGTGGTTGGAAGAACCGCTGTGGTCCATTTTCCCTAACAGACGTGGCCACATCTAAGCCAATGGGTGTTTTGATGTCAACAACCTTTGGGCGCTGTGCCCACCGAAAATGAAGCACAGGCTCCAGAGAAGACGCCTCTGTCCTCCTAGTGCTGCGTGGTGCCTGTGTTTCCAGGCTGACCGGGTGCACGGCACTTTGCTTCCTGTAGGATGAAGCTGAAACTCCTGGCTCGTCATCCAGCCCCCATCTTTCCAGCTTCAATTCTTTCCTCTGACATCATCCATGCCAAACATATTCTAGTTCTAATCTAGTATTTTCCAAACTTAATCACTAAGATTGTTGCCCACGAGTGGTTGGGACCTGTGCTTACAGTACGGCTCTGGTTACAGCATGTCTTGTTCCTATGCCAATTTTACTTAGGACTCTCTCCTTCTCGGACTTTGTTTCCCTCCACTTACAGTGTCTGAGAACCTCGTCACTGTGTGGTGAGCTCCTATTCATGCTTCAAAGCCCAATTCAGATGTCACTCCACCCACAACCAGAGTTGTTGCTCCCACTGCCTTTTGTTATAAGACTGATTATATTTGGGTGTTTCTTCGGATATTTTTGTTGATGTCTTTGCTTTCCACGTTATGTAGTGAGCACCTCGGTAGAGGGACTGCCTCATGTGCCTGGGTGTTGCATACCACAGCACTGGCACAAAGTGGGTTACTGAACTTGCTGTGCTTTGTCTGAGGAATGAAGGATTAGGGAGGCACAGCACTAGAGAGTGAGGCATTTTTAGTGGGTCATATTTCAGTGGCAGCTGAGTACAGCTGTCCTGGTGAGCTACCTGAAGTCCCCCCCCCCCCCCCCCCCCCGACTTCCTAATTAGAACTGACAACTGTAGGGGTGCCTGCTTTGTTTCCCTGTCTGGCACTCCTTCCTCTTCTCAAAAGGGCACCCTAGTTTTTCCCTGGAGACTCACTCCTCCCCAAAGCATGTGACTTGGTGCGTGGCACTGTGAGCGTGTAATTGGGGTGGGACCATTCGGACCTTCTGTTTCCTGGGAAGGCACAGAGGCTAGGCCCACTCTAGGAGGATTCTCCAACCCTGACCAGAGACTGGTTCAGGATGGGCACCTGACCCCAGCAAGGTATGTGTTATACCCAAATTTGCCGGAATGGTTGAGGGAAAGCTGATCTTCTTCTGATGTACTGGGTGCAAAACGTCATGAAATCCCTGAGCTTTAGGGGTCACTGTTGCTGCCATGTGGAGAAAACCAACCTGGAAATGAAGGCTACATAAGGCAGCAGTCAAAGACAGGGACAAATTTCTAGATGATGTTGAGCACCTGGATCCAGCCACGCCTGACACTCACACCTGGACTTTTGGGTTACGTATCCTAAACCATTTTGAATTGCACTTCAGTCCCTTGTAATATAAATGTCCTGACGATTCCCTGATGACTCTCCCTGTCAGAGAAGAACCAATTCAACAGTAATGTAGTGATGGCAATACACAAGGAGGAGAGAGGAGAGTTCCTGCTGAAGGATCATCATGAGCCTTCACAAAGGCTGTGGTCCTTGAGCCCAGGTATGGAAGTGTCAGTGCAGAGATGGTAAGGGCATTCCAGACACAGGAGCTGACTGCTGGCTCTTAGCCGCGGCTGAGCGAATGACGCCAAATATCAGAAGCAAGAAAACATCTGTCACACCTCTGCCTTCACAACCTCCAGCCTCCACTAACTGTGGGACCGACAGCATCAACACATCAGAGGTGGTCGTCGACACGGGCCCCTGGGCTCCAGGGACCCCCCAGGCCAGAGGATCCCAGGACCCCTGCTCCTCTCTCGTTTTGCTTTGCAGACTAACCCTCTGTTCAACTGTGAATAAGCCACAGGGCTCAGTCTCTGGAATAGCAACCACTTCCATCCAGCTGGTTTACCTCCTGTCACCAGATTACAGCCTTGCTAATCTGGCTGAAGGTCAATCCACTTCTGTCTGCTGGATTTTGAACCCAACTGGTACCAACCATGCAGTGAAGCCGCAAAGGCCAGACTCTCTCTCTCTTTATATATATATATGTACACACACGTACGTATGGGCGTATGTGTACACCTGTATGTGTGTACAATAATGTATCTTCTGTGTCTCTGTCTCTGTCCCCATGGAAGACAATTTCTCACTTTAGGAGCTCCTGCAGGCGGGGGCTCAAGCTGCCTGCAAAGCCGGTGGCGGCTTGACGGGCTTAGGACAGATCTGCTGCTTCCTCAGCCTGAGGCTTTCATGTTTTAATATAACACGACGGGGAGAACATTTATTTGCTCTAATGAATTCTCCTTGGCAAAATGAGAGATTACTTTAAAATCAAAGCAGCCAGGGCTGATACCCCAAGTAGAAATAATTACATTGCATGCTTTGGAAAGATTAGAAACTCATCCAGAGAGATGAGAAGAAAAAAGCCACCTTAAAAGTCCGAGTTCAAGAGTGTTCTAAAGAACACGGGCATGAAAATGAGCTTGTTTGCTGGGGAGATGGTTTCTGGTCGTGCGTTTTGTGTTTTCTGCATCCCCTGCAGGAAGGGGCACCAGTTCCTTCCAACTAGACTGTTAGGTGTTGGAGTTAGCAGCTGCTGAGGGGAAGGAACTGTCTGACTGAGAACACGAGCACAGGGGGTTGAGGTCAGGGTCAGGCAAGGGAAGACAGAAATCTGGGCTTGTGGAGTGCAAAACAGGTGCCACGTCTGAAGTGCTCGTGGCATCAAGAAGTGTCAGGAAGAAGGTCTCTGGCCCCTGGGTGGGTGGAGTCAGAGAGACCAGGCCAGAGAGGCAGGAGGGTGGCCACTAACTTCAGCAGTTGTGATGGGGCCAGGTGTCACTCTTCACCTCGGATGGGCAGGTGAAGGGTGAGGTGGGGGGAGGGGAGCGTGGATGGGGCAGAAGTCTTACCTCCGAAGACGGGCATGTCTTCAGGGTCCTCTGAAGGTACTCCTTTTCCTGAACTCAGCTTCCAGCAAAAAGCAGATGCTAACAGTCTAGCACCTTCCCAGGGTCCTTCAAATCCCTGGTTCTGGCCACACGGGGTATGTCGTATGGCAGGAATGCTTTTCTCTCGACTCTAAATCCCTTGTAATAAACAGCACACAGGAGACCATCTGCGCCTGGAATGGTCTCTACGACGACTGAGCAGCATTTCCTGAAGGCAGGTTTGCACTGCTCAGCCCTCCACTGTGAGCCTGCCTCTGACTGTCAGAGATAACGAAAAAGGCCATGAAGTCTTCTCTCTTGAGCTTATATCCTTTCTATCCAAAGCCATGTAATCCTAGGTATCAAAGCACGAGGAACTAGGGCAGTTTCCAGGTAGTTTTCACAAGTTTAATAAAGGTATGTCCAAAACTCAAGGATGCAATTCCAAAGAAAAGCACGGACACACTCAATAAGATTCGTATTGTTGAAGCTGTGGTGTGAAGGGCACTCGCAGACACTGCTCAGAGCACATTAGCTGATAAAAGTTTATGGACATCAAGCTGTTAATCCAGTTATGTGTTGACATTATGACCTAGGAATTTTAGTTTTTAGGAAATTAGACTAAGGAAATAATTAGAAGTACAAATATTCACATCCAAAGATGTTCATTACAGTGTTATTTATAATAGAAGAATTATTGAAATATATGAGTTCAAAATGATGAATTGGTTGAATATAAATGGTATATAAATGCAATGAAATAGTCATTAAAATTGTTTTGAAAATTTTTATCTAATGGAGAAATGTTTATAAAGAAATGTTAAGTGAGTAACTGAAGGGAATATAGAACTCAACATAAAATAGTTTTGCTATGCAAATGAGTGAGAGTGAATGCTTTTTTCAAAATTTTATTTAACTTATAGTTGACAAAGTATTCTTTTTTCCAGTTGTACATTATTATATTTTGATTCCTGTGTAGATTACATCATGTTCGCCACCCAAAGACTAATTACCATCCATCACCACACATGTGCCTAATCACCCCTTTCGCCCTCCTCCCACCCCCCTTCTCCCTGTTAACCACCAATCTGTTCTCTGTATTTATGTGTTTGTTTTATTTTGCTTTGTCTGTTTATTTATTTATTTTTTTTGTATTCCACATATGAGCGAAATTGTATGGTATTTGTCTTCTTTCACCTGACTTATTTCACTTAGCATAATGCCCACAAGGTCTATCCATATTGTCACAGATGGCAGGATTTCATCTTTTTTTATGGCTGAATAGTGTATATATATAATATATCTTCTTTATCCGTTCATCCCTTGATGGGCACTCAGGTTGTTTCATCTTTAATCCATTTTGAGTTGATTTTTGTGTGTGGTGTAAGATAAGGGTACAATTTCATTCTTTTGCATGTGGATATCCAGCTTTTCCAATACCATTTGATGAAAAGACTATCCTTTCCCCATTGTATATTTTTGGCACTCTTGTTGAAGGTCAGTTGGCCATATATGTGTGGGTTTATTTCTGGGCTGCTTCGTCTCTCCTATTGATCTTATGTGTCTGCTTTCATTACAGTATCATACTGTTTTGATGACTGTAACTTTGTAATATATTTTGAAAACAGGAAGTGTGATGTCTCTAGTTTTGCTTTTCTTTCTCAAGATTGCTTTGGCTTTTCAGGGTCTTCTTTAGTTCTATATGAATTTTAGAATTGTTTCTTCTATTTCTATAAAAAACACCACTGAGGGGCCAGCCCAGTGGTGTAATGGTTAAGTTTGTGCACTCTACTTTGGCAGCCTGGGGTTCGTGGGTTCAGATCCTGGGCATGGACCTACACACCACTCATCAGACCATGCTGGTGGCATCCCACATAAAAAATAGAGGAGGATTGGCACAGATGTTAGCTCAGGGCATTTTGATAGGGATTGCATTGAATCTACAGGTCACTTTAGGTAGTATGGACATTTTTGTGGGGGGTGTGGCATGAGGAAGATTGGCCCCAAGCCAACGTCCATGCCAGTCCTCCTCCATTTTATATGGGATGCTGCCACTTAGTAGCCCAACGAGTGGTGCCAGGTCTGCACCTGGGATCCAAACCTGCAAACTCTGGGCCACCAAAGCGAAGCACGTGAACCCAACCACCACACCACTGGGCCAGCCCCATAGTATGGACATTTTAATGATATTAAGTCTTCCAATCCATGAACCTGGGATGTCTTTCTATTTCTTTATGTCTGCTTTAATTTCTTTCATCGATGTTTTGTGGTATTCAGTGTACAAGTCTTCACCTCCTTGGTTAAGTTTATTCCTAAGTATTTTATTCTTTTTGATACTATTGTAAATGGGATTCTTTTCTTAAATTCCTTTTCAGATAGTTTGTTGTTAATGTATAGAAATACAGCAGTTTTTTATGTTGGTTTTGCATCCTGCAGCTTTACTCAATTCATTTATTAGTTCTAAATTTTTTTGTGGAGTCTTTAGGGTTTTCTACATATAAGATGATATTGTCTTCAAACAGAGATAATTTTACTTTTTCCTTTCCAATTTGGGTACTTTTATATCTTTTTCTTACCTAATTGGTTTGGCTAGGACTTCCAGTACTACATTGAATAGAAGTGGCAAGAGTGGCATCTTTGCCTTGTTCCTGGTTTTAGAGGAAAAGCTTTCAGTTTTTCACTGTTGAATACGTTACCTGTGGGTTTTTCATATATGGCCTTTATAATGTTGAGGTAAATTTCTTCTATACCTAGTTTGTTGAAAGTTTTTATCTTGAAAGGGTGTTGAATTAGGTCAAATGCTTTTTCTGCATCTATTTTTAAGATCACTGACTTTTATTCTTCACTCCTTTAATGGGTGTATTACATCAACTGGTTTGTGATGTTGAACCATCCTTGCATCCCAGGGATAAATTCCACTGATCACAGTGTGTCATCTTTTTAATGTGCTGTTGAGTTCTGTTTGCTGCTCGTATTTTGTTGAGGACTTTTGCATCTCTGTTCATCAGAGATATTAGCCTATAGTTTTCTTTTCTTCTAGTGTCTTATCAGGCTTTGGTGTCAGGGTAATGCTGGCCTCATACAATGAGTTAGGAAGTGTACCCTCCTTTCAGTTTTTTGGAAAAGTTTAAGAAGGATTGGTGTTAACTTTTTAAAACTTTGGTAGAATTCACCCATAAAGCCATCTGACCTTGGGCTTTTCTTTGTTGGGGGGTTTTGATTACTGTTTCAATCTCTATATTCTTTGTTGGTCTGTTCACATTTTCTATTTTTTCATGATTTTGGGTGAGGGGGTCAAAAGGTACAAATTTCCAGTTATAAAAGGAATTTGTCCATGTCTTCTAGGTTGTCCGGTTTGTTGGTGTATAATTGTTCCTAGTAGTCTTTTATGATCCTTTATTTTTTTTTTCACTGAGTATTTTTCCCAAGTCCCTGGAGCCTGTCTGCTGCCAGGGTGGCACATTGTGGGAGATGAAGGAGGGGGGACTCGGGTCTACTCTTGCTCCCAGGCTGAGGCCTGAGGACCTGTGGCTGTGTGGGAACAGCCAGGCTGGCAGTGATGGCAGCAGCTGGAGCCCGGAGCCCAGAAGACCCCACAGGAGCAGCACTCACATCAGGTCTGGATGAGCTTGAGTGGCAGGAGCCCCTTGGCCACTGGCCCAGACCCACCCATGTGTGATGCTCAGGATGCAGGCAGACTGGGAGGGGCCCATGGGAAGAGTCCAGCAAGAGCAAAGGCACCAGGGTGACCCTTCTTGTCTGTGCCATCAGTTGTAACATCTCCTCTTTCATTGCTGATTTTGCCTGGGTGAGTCGTCTCTCTGTTTTCTTAGTTAGAATAACTAAAGGTTTTTCAATTTTGTTTGTCTTTTCAAAAGACCAACACTTAATTTGTTGATTTTTTTCATTTGCTATTCTGCTTATTTCTGCTCTAATCTTTATTATTTCCCTCTTTCTACTAACTCTGGGCTTAGTTTGTTCCTTTTTTTCCCTAATTCCTTGAGGTGAAAAGTTAGGTTGTTTATTTGAAATCTTTCTTCTTTTTTGTAGTGTTTATCACCATAAACTTCCCTCTTAGTACTGCTTTGGTTGTATCCCATAATTTTTGATACGTTGTATTTTTGTTTGTCTTGAGATATTTTCTAATTTTCATTTTGATTTAGTCTTTGATCCCTTGGGTGTTCAAGAGTGCATTGTTTAATTTTCATATGTTGTGAATGTTCTAGTTTTCCTTTTGTTATTGATTTCTCATTTCATTCTATTTTTGTCAGAAAAGACACTTGGTATCATTTCATTCTTCTTAAATTTGTTGGCTGTTTTATGATCTAACATGATCTGTCCTGGGGAATGTTCTGTGTGTGCTTGAGAAGAATGTGTATTCTGCTGATATTGGGTGGAATGTTCTGTTAGTTAGTCTAATTTTTACATGAGAGTAGGCTTAAGGCTCAAGAGTTAACTCCCCGTAAAGCAGAAAACATTATTTTTATGTAACGGTTAGCCACACTGAATTCTTTTAATGTACCCATTAGTCTTTTATATGTTCTGTAATTTTAGAATCTGGTTAAGGTGGCTGGAATTGGACAGGCCGCTCCTCCTTCAGCTTGGATCTTGGGAAAGGAAAGTGGGCCCAGACCAGAGGCAGGATTTCAAAAGCCTGTTTCCAATTCTCCAGCCATTCTAGAATTGGTACAGCTAAAGTTTCTCCATCCTGCCTCCTGGCAGTTGGCTGCTCCAGCTCACAGATGCAGATGAGAAAAGAGAAAAGAAACCTGCAATTATGTAGTGTCAAATCTACGGATTATGGGATTATGAGGTTGTATGGATAGAGTGTGTAAAGATAACTATATCAGATATTCTATCTGTTATGGGTTGAATCGTTTCCCCCAGAAATTCATATGTTGAAGTCTTAATCCCAGTACTTCAGAATGTTACTGTCTTTGAAAATAGGGCTGTTGCAGATATAGTTAGTTAAGTTAAAATGAGGTCATATTGAAGTAGGGTGGGTCTGACTTCAATATGCCTGGTGTTTTTAGAAAGGGGAAATTTGGACACAGAGAGACAGACACATAGAAGGAAGATGATGTGAAGAGACATGAAGGAAGACAACCCTCTAGAAGCCAAGGAGAGACTCCTGGAATAGATCCTTTCCAGGTGCCTCCAGGGGGAGCGCAGCCCTGCAGACACTTGATCTCCACTATCCATCCTCCAGAGCAGTGGGACAATGCATTTCTTTTGTGTGTGGCACTCAGTCAGTGGTACCTTGTTTTGGAAGCCCAGCCAAGTAATATACTATGAAAGTGCCCATTGTATACTAAAGACAATAAGAGCATCCAAAACTGTGAGATATAAATGTCTGTTATTCATAAGTCACCCAGTCTGTAGAAGTTTTTATAGCAGCCCAAGCAGATTATTATAATAGCATGGAGCTAAAACTACAAGTCAGAACTGGGAATTTTCATTTCATAAAAATGACCAGTCATCATTGGGTGCCATTTTCTTTAATTGAGGTATAATTGACATATAACATTAATTCCACGTATACAACATGATTCAATATTTGTATATATTGTGAAATGATAACCACAATGTCTAGTTAACATCCATCACTATATATGGTTACAATTTTTTTTCTTGTGATGAGAACTTTTAAGATTTATTCCCTTAGCAACTTTCAAACATACACTTCAGTATTATTAACTATATTCACTGTGCTATACATTACCTCCCCACGACTTATTTATTTTATAACTGGAAATTTGTACCTTTTGACCCCCTTCACCCATTTCCCCTCTCTCCCGGCCCCCTCTCTCAGCCTCTAGCAACCACCCATCTGTTCTCTGTATCTGTAAGTTCATTTTTTTCTTTTTTAGATGCTACATATAAGTGAGATTACATGGTATTTGTCTTTCTTGGCCTGACTTATTTCACTTAGCATAATGCCCTCAAGACCCATCCATGTCGTCACAAATGGCAATTTTCCCTTCTTTTTATGGCTGAATAATATTCCATTGTGTATATATATATATACCACACTTTTTAATCCATTCATCCATCAATGGAGACTTAAGTTGTTTCCGTGTCTTGGCTGTTGTGAATAATGCTTCAGGGAACTTGGGGGTGCAGACATCTTTTCGAGTTAGTGTTTTCATTTCCTTAAGATAAATACCCAAAAGTGGAATTGTTGCATCATATGGTATTTCTATTTTTAATTTTTTGAGGAGTCTCCATCCTGTTTTCCATAGTGGATGCACCAATTTACATTCTCACCAAGGATGCACAGGGTTCCCTTTCTCCACATCCTTGCCAGCACTTATTTCTTGTCTTTTTGATAATAGCCATTCTAACAAGTGTGAGATGATATCTCATTTGTGCTTTTGATTTGCATTTCCCTCATGATTAGTGATGTTGAGCATTTTTTCATGTACCTGTTGTCCATCTGTATGTCTTCTTTGGAAAAATGTTTATTCAGACCCTCTGCCCATTTTTTAATTGGAGTGTTTGAATTTTTTTCTATTGGGTTGCATGAGTTCTTAATATATTTTGGATGTTAACCCCTTATAAGATATATTATTTCCAAATATTGTCTCCCATTTTGTAGGTTGCCTTTTCATTTTATTGATGGTTTCCTTTGCTGAGCAGATGCTTTTTATCTTTTTAGTTTGATGTAGTCTGACTTGTCTATTTTTGCTTTTGTTGTCTTTGCTTTTGGTGTCAAAAAAATCATCACCAAGACCAATATCAAGGAGTTTACTGCGTATGTTTTCTTCTAGGTGTTTTATGGTTTTAGATGTTACATCCAAGGCTTTAATCCATTTTAAGTTAATTTTTGTGTACTGGGTGCCATTTTGAAGCATCCATAAGACAATGAGAACAAAAGATCCTTAGGATGAAATGATGGTACTTCTGATTTTCAAAACAGCGTACAGGTATTTTTCTAAAACTCTCATGACTCTACTAGAACCTAAGTGGCCACGGGCAGTTCATGCCCTGGGTCAGCTCTGGGCCTATGGTGGAAGTCAGAGGCACTCTTACTGTGTGATTGTCTGGGTCCTGGGCTTCAGAGGGAAGCAGAATCTTTGGAGAGAGACTTGGGAAGGGGGTGGGCTGTGAGGGGATGAGTGAGAAGGAGGAAAGGCAGATTGCAGGGCTGTTTGCATAAACCTCACCACAGGGACGAAGGCAGGACCAGGGCTGGTCACTAAGCTACAACAGCCTTCCTTCACAGGCTCTCTAACTCTAGGAAAACCTATTGTTTTCCTTTTGGGATTGTCTCTGTGTTTTTTAAACTAGCGTTAACCTTTATAAAATGTGATAACCAGATTAAAGGGATTAGTTTTTCTTATCACACCTTCCCTTCCTTGGCAAGATCCTGGTTTTAACAGAGTTTACAGAGGATTGAGCCAAATACTACTCAGAAAGGATTTTTGCTCTTGGTGAGTCCTTAATTTGGGGTTTGCCTTAAGGTCTGTTTTAAAAACATTTTGAATCAAAGTCCATCCTGTTCCAGTCATTGTTTCAGGCAGAGAGACTAGGAAACGAACGTAGAGCTCAGGGGTAACAGAAACCAGAACATCCACCTTGACATCACTTTCCCAGCACAAGTGTTCAGCTCGATGGGTGGCAGGGCGTGTGGCACCAAAGCGAAGGAAGGGAGCCAAGTGAGAACGACCTTTTGGGTCGATCTTCACTGTTGAGGACTTATTGCTAATCAGTGGCCTGGCTCTGTGGTGGGTTCTTACTTAATTAAATCGCTTCATTCTGATTCTTCTGCTACCTCAGTGGTAAACATCTACAGTGTCTTTTAGCTGAGTGGCAATGCCCTATGAGTCCAAGCCCTTCCATCCTTTGCTTCATTTTCAGTCATATTTGCCTTTGTTAAATGTACCACATTCCTAAATTATCTCAAAAAATAAAAATGTTGACCATGTACTTCTACACAGGGCAGGTCTCTTATTTTTTATTTGTGGTTGTCCAGATTAATCTTGATGTAGACACAAGAGTTAATGATAATGCCAAAAAATGCTGTTTAGCAATTCTGGACCATCTAGACACTGTTTCATCAAACTAACAGGACCGTATATCAAGTTCTAAGCTCCATCAAGGTAATTTTGCTTCACAGACAGGCTATGGGCTACAGGCCAACTTCTCCCTATAATCTGTAGATTTGGTATTTGTTCATTAAACATTTGTTGGACAACCATCAACTGCTTTCCTTGGGCTGTGTCCGTGAAGGTTACCAGCGTATATGACACGTTCTCCCATCCCCTAGAGAGATTGATTGGCCCTCTCCTCTGTGGTCTCGTAATACTTTGAGCACAGCCTTGAGATGTTCTATACACTTAATAACACTAATTGAAGAAGTAAGCCAGCACTTGAGCCTGAGTGCTGTTCGCCCTACAGTCCAGTCAGGTCCAGAGACAGTGAGGTGGACAGATGGGGCCGCAGATGCAACAGCTGGACGAGAAGAGCACAGACAAGGTGCAGAAGCAACAACTTACATCAGTGAGGAAAGGGAGACGAGGCTGAATATGAAACAATTAAAAACTCCCTCTCACTTCTTACTGCAGTTCTGGATAAAAAAAAAAAAGTGGCCTTAATAATAATAACAAAAAATTTAAAGAGTGGTGCAAACCTCATCAAACAGCGTCAACTAACAAACTGAGATTTTGAGAAAATAAAATGCAATTCCAATGACCAATAATGGGTTAATGTCAATAATATATAAAGATGCCTTAAAATGGTAGGAAAGTTAAAATTGTCAAGAAATAGAGAAAAATGTGTAAAGCATAAAAATAGGTTATTCACAGAAGGGAAATACATGTAATTAAAAATCCTATAAAAACACATGAACAGATGCTCATCCTACCTAGAATTGAGGGCAAATTTCAATTAAAATAATACCTATTGGGTTGAGAAATATTAAAAAGCATTCTTACACATACCTCTGCAAGACACAAAGGAAAAGGGAGTTCTCACATGTTCCTTGTGAAAATACAAGTTTTTATAATCTTTTGAAAGCAGTATGGCAAGATATGTCAAAATTATAACTACACAGACACTTCCTTCCAGTGACCTGACTCCTTGTCCCATGGAAACAGATGCCCATGAGACGAAGAATACCAGGGCATCAACTGGCCGAGATGACAAACCAGTTGGCCCTAGAACCACTGAGAGTAGAAGCTGGTCTGGGCTAGAGATTCTGAGACACAGAGAGGTAGGTCATAGGTCGTGACCCCAGGCTAGTTGGTGGGTGGAACTCTAGCACTAGGCTTTCGGTTGGCACATCCCACAGTCACTCCACTAAACCAAGGAGTCTTTGTGTCGGGATAATAGCGCTCCTCCTTGGGAGAATGGCTTGAGGAGAGGGCACAGCGGTGGGAGAGTACAGGTGTGTTCAGGAAAGGTGAGTACATTACACCACCTAGAGACACACACGTACACAGCACGTGTACACAGCACCTGAACAGAGTATTTCACTGGAGCTCTGCTTGTTTCGACAGCAGGTGAGACCCCTGCCAGCAGCTGTGTAATTTGACTCTGCTGTGAAAGTCATGATGCCACCGATTCATTTATGCCAATAGCAATTAGACAGGACAGGTCACCCAGTCCATTCCTTTCACTGAGCAAGATTATTCGCACTGATACAGCTCCTGTCATCGCAAGCCATCAGCAGGGTGCATTTAATGTTCTGTATCCGCTGGGGAGAATAGAAATAATGACAGTTGTCAGCACTTTCTTCCTTCCTGAACCCAAGATGCCACAGCCAATGTCAATCTCAATGACAGAAGCAGCCATGTCATTAGTCTTGGAGCCGCATGCTGTCCCCCACCTGCTCCCTCCCTGTATGAGCTACAGCAAATAAATCTCTCCTACTCAATTTCCTCCTTAGAAGCTGGAAATCCTCACACTTCATGAGGAGTGAAGTGTTTATGTGAATGGCATCAAAAGAAGATGAAAGAGTTAGACGAAGAGAAAAATCCTAGATTGTCTGAGACTCTTACCTGCAACTAAGTTTCTTCTGTTCTCCCATCACCCCAGCCATTGGTGACTACAAATCACTGGCTTCCTTCAATGGCATCCAGGTGTTTGGAGCAGGAGAATCCCTTCAAGACTGATGATGTGGGGTCTGGGGATTCTCAGCCCCACTGCAGCATGGAGCCTGGTGTGACCTGGTATTCCCTGTGGGAAGCTGAGAGGAGCTGCCTCCAAGGTCACTTCTAGTGCCACAGTTCTGTGGGCTTCACCTCTGTCCACTCTCCTCCACTACTCCTTTCACATCATTGGTCCAAACAACACATCACTTAAGTTACAATGACACATTGCACGTAAGCATGGAAGTGTTCTTCTTAATTTGGTGGAGTAATTTCTTTAAAAATATTAACCAATGTTGCCCCCTTGACTTGTTTCTCCACCCATTTGACTCTTCCCACTACCTTGTCAGCCAGGCCATCCTGCACGCACCAACTCAGAGAAAAGATGTCTCTGTTGAAAGAGACAGACTTCCTGGAGCTTAGTAGATCAGGCAGGATTCCCTGCACGGTTAGAAGGCCTGAGGAGCTGGGGTTCCCAATCTCCCACCCTCCCATCCCATCAGAAAAGAATGCTCCAGCTACTTGAGGAAGGGAACAGGGGAGTCAGAAGGGAAATACCACGAGAGCAGACATTGGCTGAAATTCACACGCTCCGAGTTCTGTAGCACAGACCCGGACTGCAGAGTGACTCCTGAGTACCCAAGTCCATGGGGCAGCAGAGGGCTGCAGGGCCCGAACATGGGTCTTCATATGGTGGGAATAGGTCCTTGGTGCCCCTGTTCCAGCTTACAGTCAGGTCGTATAACAAGCTAGGTGGGACCTCTGGCTGGTGGCCTGATGTTATGTAAGGCCTGGAATGCATCCCAGGGAAAGTGGGGGAGACCATCATTCACTCAGATATGTTTCCACAGCCCTTGGCAGAGTGAGGGCTCAGGAGGGAAATCCAGTCGAATTTCAGGAGAACAGTCATACTCATTGCACATCTGAATTGGTCCACTGAAATGTGTACTAATGACTAGATATTTCTAAACCTGTGTTTTTCTAAACATTGATATTCTAATGAGATGTTAATAGATACTGCTTCCCAGAAATAGAGACTGTTTCATGATCAAAAATGTTAAAGAAACTGCTGGGTGAATGAAGCCACACAGGAGACTTTACCATAGAACTTCTTGTAGCATACGGTTATACCCCATGTAATTCTCAAAAACACGTGATGTGCAAGATCTTCCAAATTTATGGGACTCTCTTTAAGAATCTTCAGTGAATACGTCATCCATAAAGCATGATTTGAGAAATGCTGGTTACTGAGAGTCCCTTGTTTTATAGATGTGGACATCCAGACAAAGCAAGATGCTTGCCCAAGGTCACACAATGACAGAAGCAGAACTAAAACTTCCTACTTCTCCATTCCATGTTATGTAAACTAAAATTTTACAGGGAAAGAAAGAAGCTAATTTAAAGACTTTAACTGCCTGAATAGTGAAAGTATTCTACTAAAAAAACAGTAAAAAATCTCTAAACCCAAAATACATACCTCCTATATCTTCACTGTTGACACAGCCTCTGGAGTTGATGAACTGTTGGGTCAGAGTTCCAAAATAATGCAAACTGCAGTTTTCTTTAGCACCTTTTGGACTCAAATTATCCCAATGCACTTACTAAGCCAGGAATTAATTATTTTGTGGCTCTGCAGGGACACTTAGCTGGCTCACCTTTTTGTGACACACACATCATAGCCAGCATGAAGTGTCGAGTTCAGGTTTGTTGTCTGGGTGGGAGGGCGGTGTTTCAGCTCAACTCCCCAGGAAGCACAGCAGGAAATGTGGATGCAGGAAGCTTCCTGGCAAATGCTCTGAGGAACAACACCCAGGAGAGAGCAAGGGATCCGGGAAAGTTGTTGAAGGCGGGGCAGTGGCAACAGTGGCCTCAGCTGATGCAGGGGTGGGAGGGGCATTTTGCTCAGAAACTGGATGGCCCTTCAGAGGTGGCCTGAACTGTACCCGCACGGGCCACTCACTGGCTAGAGATGGCTGGGCAGGCACGGTGTCCTGTGGGGAGGCAGCTCCATTCCTCCTCCAACAGAAACTCCTAGAGAGAGACTCACCTGTGAGCAACCATCAGCCTGTGCTCCCAGCCTCTTGGGAATGAGCACCTGTGTCCTGAGAAGGGATCTGGTGGTACCCACAACATCCTCTACAGTCAGGAAAACACTGAAAACTCGGGCCCTGCCCCTCTCCCATGGTGCTCCCAGCAGGGGGAGAGTCTCGTGTTCTCGTTTTTGTCCTGCTGTTTTCATTGAATTCTTTCTGCATCCTGTCTCTTTCTAGTCCCCTTTTATTTTGCAATGTTTGTGTGTTTTATCCGATTGTTTTCTATGGGGTTTGAGCTGTGCAACACGAACACTGGTGATACAGTCCAATTTCTGTATCCTTTCCAGTTGCCTTTGAAGAGCTTATTAGAAAACAGGATTTCACGGAGATGAGATCTGTGCTGGAAATTGGTCTGGGAGTCAGTTCAGACCTCACTAAACAGTGGCTTTTGCTAATTTGGACAAATTTGCGTAGCTACTCTAGACTTTAGACTTCTTATTTCTGCAGTAAAGATTTTGGATTGAATTTATTAGGATGCTTCCATGTGTAAAATTTTGTAAAGTCATCTGTCTTACCTGAATTTCTGGTATGAATATTTAATCTTTTTTGGGTTCTCTTTTCCTAACACGGATTCTTGGTAATGATCAATAGTATCACTTGTGCTTGATTCTAAAGCCCAAATTCATATAATCAAAATCACCTTTGAAAATCCTTAAATCTCCAATAAATGCAATGAAACGCTCATACTCTGGGGCCCGGCCCTGGGCCTGACTGATGTGAGCAGACGCCCCCTCACTCTCACTGATCACGCCTGGCAGAGCCACCTGCACTGCTCACGTTGTTTCTCTTTCTCTCTCTTTTTTTAACCATCTAACTATAATTGATTTTGTGCCTATCAAACTTTTAATGTTTAAAACACTAGTTTCTGTGTTGTTCAAATAAAATATTAGCTGCTCTTATTGCATTTTTATTAGAATCAGTAAGTGTACATCTATGTCTCATGAATTAGAAACGGAATTGAGAACCCCTGACCCGTAAACTGATTTCTTTTTGGAAGAAGGATTCAGTAAAGACGGCTACAGTGAGAAATGATTTTGCGACTAGATTGATGTGTTAGATAACTCTACATGTTCACCACTAATTATTTCTAAAAGCACGTATGGAGAATCAGGAAGGATGGGAATGGTAAAATAAAGCAAAAGCCTTCGGGGAGTGGTGAGAGCAGAACCCCACTGAATCAGGCGTCAGAGAGAGAACGTGGTCTGTGCAGGGGTCTCGCACGGCCCTCAGTGAAGATTACGTCGCTTGTGAGGGGTTTGTATCTTGTTTAGGGAAGAAGAAATTTTATATTGGGCCAAGGAATGGGTTCCCAAGAATAATCTCAGGATGAAGTAAACTCCAAATACAGGAGCAAAAGACATAAACCTGCATTTCACAAAGAAAAATGACAAATATCCAATAAATACATGAGATAATATTTAAGATTATTAGTAATGAAAAAAGACAAATGCCATTTTTTTCCAACAGGACATTTTTTTTTTTTAAAGATTTTATTGTTTTCCTTTTTCTCCCCCAAGCCCCCCAGTACATAGTTGTATATTCTTCGTTGTGGGTCCTTCTAGTTGTGGCATGTGGGACGCTACCTCAGCGTGGTTTGATGAGCAGTGCCATGTCCGCGCCCAGGATTCGAACCAACGAAACACTGGGCCACCTGCAGCAGAGCGCTCGAACTTAACCACTCGGCCACCGGGCCAGCCCCAACAGGACATTTTTTTAAATCATTAAAACAGCCTGAGAAATGTCCACAGTCATGCACTTCACAGACTCCACATTCTGAGTGGAGAAGAATTGATGCAGAGTTTCCTGAGTGCTATTAGGCAGTTACATCAGGTCACAAAAATACAGTAATCTCTCAGTTTGGTGGAAATTGGTAATTTTTACTTTCTTTTTAATATTTTCCTGTACATTCAAATTTTCTACAATGACCTTATTTTACTTTTATAATCAGAAAAAGAACATTTTTTTTTAATATTTGAATTTTCAGGAAAAAAAAAAGTTAAAAGCCCAAGTCTTTTGAGTAGAAATTGCTGCAGACTGTAAGATACTGAAATTGCAGACTGGCCACAGCAGGGACCAGATTTAATGGTAAATAATCATTTCTTAGACGAAAGCGGACGTGCGAGTCCAACACAGAAGGGAAAGCAGCGCCAGCCCCTGGAATGAGGTGGCGGGTCCTCCTACTGGTCGTGGACGCTGCGGGGTGGGAGAAGGGACTCAGCGACTCCAGCTCAAGGTTTCCTACTTTCCCGCTGAAACAAGCAGTAAAAGACGAATGCAAAGGTTTCACAGCCAGGGCCTCAGGAAATGAAAGGAGAAGACGCAGGTGCTGGTTAAGGAGGGTTTCATAAACTGCCTAATTAGGGAAATTAACCCAGTGTCACGTGAAATGGGCCAAAAGGGTCACTAGTTTATGGAACATTATGGAACACAAGACCTCCTAATGGTCGTTCTGCCACCTTGTCGTTTAACGCCTGCGAAAACTGAAGCCAGAGAGGCAGTAACTGGCCTGAAGTCACAGAGCAAATTTTAACAGAGCTGAGATTCAAACCCCATGCCGTCAGCCCCAGAATTCCCCCCACATTCCGTGACTGGGTCCTGCCCTGCAGGCATCTGTCTCCTCAAACACCCACACCCCGCCCCCAGGATAAACTCCACTCCAGATACATTTGAATCTGCCCCCTTCCCCCACCCCTACTGCCTGCTGGAGGCTCCTACCAGCCTCACGTCCCAGAGGTCCACTCTTCAAATATTGGGGCACCCTTGCAACGTGAACATCATATACCTTGTCAGCATGAAATGCTCCGACGGTTTCCCACTGCTGTTAGGATAGAACCTAAACCCTTTGCCCTGTGTGCACGGCCCACCCTGAACCCAGCCTCCCCGACCCTGCTGCTGCTCACTGACATGCTCTGCCTGTCCGCTGCCCTGTCTGGGGGCTGCTGCATCGGCTCCTGGGGATCCCTTCCTCCCACAGTCCCCAGCCTCCCAGAGGCAAGTCTGAAGTGGGTCTTTCTCCTCATGGCACCAGCTCTCTGCCTTCCCAGCAGACAGCTGCCTTGTGAAGAGGAGGGCAGCACAGCAACGTGGTGCAGACAGAGCATCTGCCTCTCACGTCTGCTCGGGCCCACTGCGTGCTGCTCGGGCCCACTGCGTGGTCATCTGAGCAAGTTACTCAATGCATCTGACTCAGTCTCCTCATGTGTAAAATGAGGGCTGAGTGACTCTAGAACTGTGCCTGGCCCACAGTAAGTGCTATATGAGTGTGTCTGAAGTCAAAGGAATAAATTAAATAAAAATATTAATTTGTATGAACATTTCCTTTTGAGGGATAACTGTAGGCAGTAAATCCTTTTCCCTCGTGAGATTATGTTCTCCATTGTTTTCGGCTCTGGTTGCAGCTGCCGAGAATTCTGATTCTATTGCAATCACCCATGCTTTGTGTGTCACTGAGGAGGAATATTACAAGTCGTATTAATTTAGCCTCTACTCATATTTTAAGGGCCTTTTGTCAATCAGATACATCCATGTACCACTTAATTCCAAGACCAACTCTATAAACGACTACTCACTTTAAGGATGAGCTTAATTGCCCCAAGGTCCCTCAGATGCAGAGAAATGGAGTCAGAAGCTGAGCTTTGGGGCTCCAATCCCAAAGCCCACTCTCTACCCACAGGTTTTTACAGGTAAAAATGCGCACCTTAGCAATCCTTGCAAGCCAGTCTGTTCCATTGCTTCTCTCCTCACATCAGCCACCCAGGACCCATATTGTCAATCAGCTCATCAGATCTTTGCAAATCAAATCATTGTCCTTCAGTGATAGAAAGTGGTGGTGGCAGTAGATTTATCTTTATTTCCCAGATTGGATTGTGTTGGCCGTGAGTGCCCTCCTCTGTGTAGATTATCTATTTTACGTGCTCCCTCTTCCTGGTGGCATCGAGGTGATGTCTTCCAATTTGGGTGGAAGTGAAGTGTGGTCAAACTGAAGCTGCGGTTCACGTTTCGCCCGGTCATGGCAACGCTGGTTTGAGCAGAGCCACAGTGGAATCCCAAAGTCTCCGTGACAGAACTCCTTCTGGAGGATGGGGAGTCGTTCAGGGGACTCCAGAGCTGAAACCACTCTGCTGACGGAGCAGCAGTCGTCAGAATAGGATCTGCAGCTTTTACTCACTAAGGACAGTCACATGGTCGGGAACAGGGGCCAATCCAGAGTTTGTGGGGTCTGTAGCTCAGGCAATTCAGGGAGCCCCTTCACAAAAGGGAATTCAAGTGACAATACAGGGCAAGGGCACACATGAAAGTGAGGGCCCTGAAGCCTAAGCTCAGTTAGATTCGTGGTAAATCCACCTTGGACTCGGAAGTTCTTGAATGGAGCCTGATCAGAGGAAGTTCACATCACTGTGACGAACGACCATTGGGTCTACCATGTTTGTTCATTTTGTTTTAATATAGAACTTTCTTCTTCCACGTTGTAGTCAGTGTGCTTATAAACCGGGCAGTTTGTGCCAGCCAAGAGGGTTCAAAAGAACAATGATACAAGTTTCTTGATAGAAGCTCAGCCAAGAAAATAGTGACACCCCAGAAGCAACACTGGCACCTTACATGGGTACTGGAACACCCAGTCACATGCAGAAATGCTGGAGATAGGTGTCTTAGTCCATCCTGGACTATACAAAATTCCACAGTCTGCGTGGCTAATAAACAGCAGATATTCATTTCTCACAGTTCCGGAGGCTGGAAGTCCAAGATCAAGGTGCTAGCAGCATTGGGTGAGGCCCACGCCCAGGTCAAAGACTTCTGGTTGTGTCCTCACATGGTGGAAGCGGCTGGGAGCTTTGTGGGGTCTCTTTTATAAGGGAACTAATCTCATCTTGTGAGCTCCACCCTCGTGATCTAATCACCTCCTAAGCCCCCCCACCCCACCCCGAGATGCCATCACCTTGGGGTCAGGTTACAACACGTGGATCTGAGGGGACACAGACACTCAGACCATAGTAATGGGTGGCGATCCTCCTTTTCTTCCCTGAGGCCTGGCCTTGCCCATCATGGGGAAGAACCCTCAAACCCTTCAGTTTGCTCCAGTAAACTTTGCTTGAGTTTGCAGAGTAACTGAAGCCCAAAGAAATTCCATTGAAGAAATGGAAAAAGGCCAATGGTGGCAAAACAGGGGATCCAGTTACACGGAGGAAACCATGATGGGAGAGCAGAGACAAATATCCTACCAGGGATTTTTTTTATATAAAGTATTTTTTATGAAGTATTTACTTGTCTTCAAAGATTATAATGATTCAAAGACATGGTACGTCAAGCGGGAATCACAGTCTCTTCAGCTGAGAGAAATTAAAAATAAAAACAATAGTCTAACACATTAAGCAAAATAGTTCAAAGTTAGAATATAGTCTCACTGTGAGTTATTATTTTGAATATTTTGTATTTATATTTAGCAGAGTGGTAATGTTGCTTCTATTTTTTTAATATTGTAAGCAGATGACCTTTTTTCCACTTTAATTTAGTTTATTTTTAAGATTTAAACTACTTTTTAAAATTCAGATACAAGTGACGTGTAACATTATATTAGTTTCAGGTATAAAACGTAACGATTCAATATTTGTATATATTGCAAAATGTTCACCTCAATGTCTAGTTAACATCTGTCACCACACATTGTTACACACTTTTTTTGTGTGATGAGAACTTTTAAGATCTACTCTTAGCAACTTCCAAATATGCATTTCACCAGTCACCATGCTGTACATTACCTCCCCATGACTTATTTATTTTATAACTGGAAATTTGCGCCGTTTGACCCCCTTCACCCATTTCACTCTCCCTCCCCGCCCCTCTCTCTCAGCCTCTGGCAACCACCAATTTCTTCTCTCTATCTGTAAGTTCATTTTTGTCTTTCTTTTTTCTTTTTTAGATTCCACATATAAGTGAGATCATATGGTATTTGTCTTTCTCTGTCTGACTTAATTCACTCAGCATAATGCCCTCAATGCTAGCATAATGCCAGCATAAGGTCCATCCGTGTTGTCACAAATGGCAAGATTTCCTTTCTGTTTTATGGCTGAATAATATTCCATTGTATATGTATATATACACAACATTTTCTTTATCCATTCATCCATGGATGGGCACTTAGGTTGCTTGCATGTCTTGGCTATTGTGAATAATGGTGCGATAAACATAGGGGTGCATATATCTTTTTAAGTTAGTGTTTTAGTTTCCTTCAGATAAATACCCAGAAGTGAAATTGCTGGATCATACAATAGTTCTATTTTTAATTTTTTGAGGAAGCACCATACTGTTTTCCATAGTGGCTGCAGCAATTTAGGTTCCCACCAACAGTGCAGAAGGGTTCCTTTTTCTCCACATCCTCGACAACACTTGTAATCACTTGTCTTTTTGATAGCAGCCATTCTAACAGGTGTGAGGTGGTATCTCATCGTGGTTTTGACTTGCACTTCCCTGGTGATTAGTGATATTGAGTACCTTTTCATGTACCTGTGGCCATCTGTATGTCTTCTTTGGAAAAAAATGTTTGGATCCTCTGCCCATTTATTAGATTTTCTGCCCAGTTTTTAATCAGATTGTTAGTTTTTTTGCAATTGAGTTGTATGAGTTCTTTATATATTTTGGATATTTAACCCCTTATCAGATATATGATTTGCAAATATTTTCTCCCATTCAGTAGATTGCCTTTTCATTTTGTTGATAGTTTCCTTTGCTGTTCAGAAGCTTTTTAGTTTGATGTAATCCCACATGTTTATTTTTGCTTTTGCTACCTTTGCTTTTGGTGTCATATCCAAAAATCATTGCTAAGACCAATGTCAAGGAGCCTACTGCCTATGTTTTCTTCTAGAAGTTTTATTATTTGAAGTCTTACATTCAAGTCTTTAGTTCATTTTGAGTTAATTTTTTTTTCTGCTTTTTTCTCCTCACATCCCTCCAGTACATAGTTGTATGTTTTTTTTAGTTGTGGGTCCTTCTAGTTGTGGCATGTGGGATGCCGCCTCAGCATGGCCTGTCAAGTGGTGCCATGTCCATGCCCAGGATCCCAACCAGCAAAAACGTTGGCTGCCGAAGTGGAGCGTGCAAACTCAACCACTCGGCCATGGGGCTGGCTGCTATTTTGAGTTAATTTTTGTGAGTGGTGTATGATAGTGGTCCAGTTTTATTCTTTTGCATTTGGCTGTCCAGTTTTCCAAGCACAATTTATTGAAGAGACTGTCCATTCCCCATTGTATATTTTTGGATTCTTTGCTGTAAATTAATTGGCCATATGTGTGTCGGTTTATTTCTGGGTTCTCTATTCTGTACCATTGATCTATGTGTCTGTTTTTATTCCAGTACCATGCTGTTTTACTACTGTAGCTTTGTAATATAGTTTGAAACCAGGAAGCGTGATGCCTCCAGCCGTATTTTTCATTCTCAAGATTGCTTTGGCTCTTCAGGGTCTTTTGTGGTTTCATACAAATTTTAGGATTGTTTGTTGTATTACTGTGAAAAATGCCGTTAGAATTTTGATAGGAATTGCATTGAATCTGTAGATTGCTTTGGAAATAATAGACATCTTAACAATATTATTTTTCCAATCCATGAGCACAGAATCTCTTTCCATTTATTTGTATCTTCTTTGATTTCTTCAACCAATGTCTTATAGTTTTCAGTGTACAGGACTTTCACTTTCTTGGTTAAATTATACCTAAGTATTTTATTCTTTTTGATGTGATTGTACACAGAACTGTTTTCTTAATTTCTCTTTCTGATAGTTCATTATTGGTGTATAGAAATACAACAGATTTTTGTACATTGATTTTGTATTCTGCAACTTTACTGAATTTGTTTACTAGTGCTAACTGATTTTTGGTGGAGTCTTTAGGGTTTTCTATATATGATATCGTGTCATCTGCAAATAGTGACAGTTGTACTTATTCCTTTTCAATTTGAATGCCTTTTGTGTCTTTTTCTTGCCTAATTACTCTGGCTAGGACTTCAAATACTATGTTGAATAACATGGTAAGAGTGGGCATCCTTGTCTTGTTCCTGATCTTAGAGGGAAAACTTTCAGCTTTTCACCATTGAGTATGATGTTAGCTATGGGCTATATGGTCTTTATTGTGTTGAGGTACATTCCCTCTGTATGCACTTTCTTGAGAGATTTTATCATAAATGGATGTCTAATTTTGTCTAATGCTTTTCCTGCATCCATTGAGATGACCATATGATCTTTATCCTTCATTTTGTTAATGTTGTGTATCACATTGATTTGCGGATGTTGAACCACACCTGCATCAAGTCACATTTGACCATGGCATATGATCCTTTTAATGTATTGTTGAATTCAATTTGCCATCATTTTGTGGGGATTTTTGCATCTATATTCATGAGGGATATTGGCCTGTAATTTTCTTTTCTTCTTGTGTCCTTAACTGATTTTGGTATCAAGGTAATGCTGCCCTCCTAAAACTAGTTTGGAAATGTTCCTTCCTCTTTCACCATGAGTATTGACTCGCGGCAGCCTTGTTTTGTAGATGTTCTCCAAAAGAAATGTTTCAAAGTTCAAGCTTTTGAATATAAATAGACTTTTTTTATATAGCCAAAGCATGTCTGACCTTTGTACTTTATAGCCTGACATCTTTTAAATGAATATTTTATTATAATTATACAATTTGCTAAATCCTTTTTTTTTTTTTTAAGATTTTATTTTTCCTTTTTCTCCCCAAAACCCCCCGGTACATAGTTGTGTATTTTCAGTTGTGGGTCCTTCTAGTTGTGGCACGTGGGATGCCACCTCAGCGTGGCCTGATGAGCAGTGCCATGTCCGGGCCCAAGATTCGAACCAGCGAAACCCTGGGCCACCGAAGCGGAGCACGCGAACTTAACCACTTGGCCGCAGGGCCAGCCCCTGCGAAATCCTTTCGAGAAACACTCTCAGAAACAGAAAGAGGCTTCCCTTTTATTCAACCATTCTCTACTCAGTGAGAACTTCTTTTAGCTCCTGTTTTTATCGATTATGCTTGAGAATCCAATGCATTTTGAGAGAAACACAGGTTACAACCTTGAACACCAAAACAAATATCTGTACATGTTCTTTTAGGGCACATGACTATACAACTCACCAATTTCATGTGAAAGCCAAGATTTAAAATGGGAAAAGTAAGGACCACAATTAGGCATCAAAAACAACGCCCACGCATAAAATCCTGTCTGAGTAAAGTCAGCTTTGTTTCTGTCAATTACATTTGGAGAAATTAAACATAGGGCCCAATTCGTAGACTACCACTAACTACTCATGTAAACTTGAAGGCCACTCGGAACTTGATCTCAAAAGGAATAGCAATCACTAGTACTGCCCAGATGAACTCTTCATTCCTTCCAGGCCTAGAATCAATGATTGCAACTGAATTTCCTTCTTTCATATCTTTGAACAAATAGATTGCTTTCACTCTTGTAGATTTAGAAGATAAAGTCAGCACTGTGTAGATCTTGTCCAAAAGGTTAAAGCAGAGTTTATAAAAGTGGATTTTGTGAAATATTGATTCAATAGGTATTAAGGCAAGATCCTCTACAGTTAACTGAGTTTGGATAAATCTGGGTTAAATAACGTTACTGCGGGACTTCTGGAAACTTCCAATATGCTCAAGTGCACAGTGATACATGTGAGCATAACAGCAGACATTCGCCAAATGTCCCTGACCAAGGAGGCCTTTTTCTTCCCAGAGCATTTTGTGGGGCTGTCTGCTGTGGAACACATTTAGGGAAATGCTTCATTAAACATTTTCTCAGTACAGCTTCCTTAGAACAAAATCATTGTTTCAAATTACTAGAGAATGTTCTCATTAATTTACCAAACTCCAATACCCCAATCTCTCATGAAACAACTCCAGTTATTATTATTATCACTAATAAGTGACTGAGAGTCAATATAGTTCCAGGAAAAAACAACAGGCAGTGTTCAGAAGTTGTGGATTGTAGTCCTAGCTACATTAAGTTCTAGCCATGAGAAATTAAAAACATTTTATTATAAATAAAATAATGTAGTAATAATTTATTAATTTAATAATTTATATGTAATCTTAGTAGAAGAGCTTGTGTGTGTTTTGTTTTAATATCTCCACAATTCTTGAACTAGAACATCTTACATTTGATCTATGTAATGGTTTCAATTTGGATATATAGTCCATGATAACTATCGTTTATTTTAGCTCATTCATACCATTGCACTGAGTGAAATATTTTTGGTCACCCATCTGTGTGGCACAATCTGAAGATGAAGCATCCATTTGGAGCATTGCCAGTTATCGTGGTGTCAAATTTATATCACGAAAATTTTAAGTACTACTATGAGGGATTGCATTTTGTCCAAATATATTGTATTTATGTTAAAGGGTACATTTTGCAACATGTTTGCCCTGGGAATACTGAGGGAGGGAATTCCAGCTTGAGTTGAAAGTGTGCTCACTGGGAATTTAAAACATTTCGGGGTTTGTCTGAAGTCTAGTTGCATAAAGAAGGAGAGTAGGCTTTGCAGTGATGAGATCATTCTAGGGAAAAGAGAGTTGAGAGACTGGGCCTTCTCCCTGTTCAATCAGAACACAGAGCAGGATAAGGAGAGTGTTATGGTGCCTTGATGACACAGGACCATCAGCCGTACCTCCAGCAGGGTGTCCATCCGCCCAAGGCAAGGCAGCACCATGCAAGGAACCTAGAAACTCAACCTCGAGAAGGACAGAACCAAGCTGAAAAAGACAGCATTGGGAGCTTCAGGCATGTCAGGAGATGATGTATCTGGAGGCTATGTCACCCATCCTTCCCTCTGTGTCTGGGAAATGGTGTGTTCACTGCACCACAGGCACCTTCAGTAACAGAATCCTTGGGATAGACATCATTGGGAGAGGCTAGGAAAGGAGAAAAGAAAGTGATAGCTGTGTTTCGGTCGCTTGAGATGCTCCTTTAGAGCTCTCAAATATGACTGGATGAGTGAGGTCTCAGTGGGCAGGATCTCAGCAACAGCATCAGGTACTAAAGAAATGTACCTCATCACCATCGATGTCTTCCTATTTTTGGAGGCTCTTGGCCTTTTTCACCCCAACCCTTTGCAGCCTGGAATGACATGTGGAAACATGGGCTAAATAGTACAGTTAGCCGAGAAAGGGAAGTATACGCAGAGTCTTTTAAGAGATGATGTCAACTTAGCATGAAAGGCTACTTTATGAACTGCAAGAAACTGCAAAAATAAACACTGATGGGATAGTGGGAAGAAATGATAAGTTCTGTGAGTGAGGAAATATCCTCAGGCAAAAAATTTGCCATGTTAATTTAGACATTATGTGCCACCAAATGAGTTCAGTTACCAGACAGATCACAGAAACTTACCCAAGTACACACGGGACATGAGTATAGAATAAGACATCAGTTCAAGTCTCTGGGGAAAGTGGATTGTTCACTAGTTCATGGACATTTGGTTAGGCATTTGGAAACAAAATAAGCTGAATTCCATTTCACTGTTTCAACCAAAATTACTTCCAGGTAGATAAATGATTTAAACATGCAAATGAAATACTAAAAGTACACTCAGAAAAGATGAGTGGATTAATTTTATAATCTTGGAGTAGAAAAATTATTTCTAAACAATCCACAACTATGAAAATCCCACTTCTGGATCTTTATCCAAAAGACATGAAATCAGGATCTCTAAGAGATATCTGCATCCCATACTCACTGCAGCGTTATTCACAACAGCCAAGATGTGGAAACAACCTAGGTGTCCATCAACAGATGAATGCACAAGGAAAGCATGGAATATAACTGCAATGTAATTTGTTCAGCCTTAAAAAATGAGGAAGTCCTACCATTTGCAGCAACATGGATGGACCTGGAGGATATTAGCTCTGTGAAACGAGTCAGTCACAGGACAAATACTGCATGGTTCCTCTTATGTGAGGCATCTAAAATAGTCAGAGGTGTAGAGGTAGACAATAGGATGGGGATGAGGGGTGTTGTTGTTCAATGGGTGCAAAGTTACAGTTACATGAGATGAGAAAGTTCCAGAGATCTGCTGTACAACATAGTGCCTATAGTTAACAATAAGTTACTGTGTGCTTAAAAATTTAACAGGGTAGATCTCATGTTAATTGTTCTTACTATGAAAGGAAGGAAGACAAAGGAATACAAGGAAACTTTTGGAGGTGATACGTATGTTTATTACCTGGTTTGTGGTGATGGTAATACAAGTGTATACATATGTCCAAACTCACAAAATTGTACACATAAATTATGTGCAGTTTTTTTGTATACCAATTATACCTCAAAAAAGTGGGAAAAACACCCTGGAAAAACATAGCCAGTGTTTGTTCTCTTTGGTCACTGATACATTCTGATTGGTCAGTGCCCATCATTCAAATTTTAAATATTACTCCTAATACTTGGGGCATGACAGATGATGGATAGACGTTAGATAGATAATAGATGATAGACAGATAGGTAGCTAGGTGGATAGATGCATAGATAAATAGATAAGTGATATAGGTAGTGTATTAGTCAGCTTGAGCCACCAAAACAAAATACCACAGAGTGAGTGGCTTAAAAAACAGAAATTTATTTTCACATAGTTGCTGGCCAATTTGGTTCCTGGAGAAGCCTCCTTTCCTTTCTTGCAGATGCCATCTTCTCACTGTGTCCTCACGTGGCAGAGAGAGTGTTCTGGAGTCTCTTCCTTTTCTTATAAGGGCACCAGCCCAATTAGATCAGGGCTCGACCCTTATGACCTTATTTAACCTTTATTACCTCCTCCCAGGCTCCATCTCCAAATACAGTCACACTGGGGTTGGGACTTCAGTATACGGATTGGGGGAGACACAAACTTCAGTCCGTAACAGGTAGGTAAGTAGGTAGGTAGATGATATTTGGTAGGTAGTTAAGTAGGTGGATGCAAGGAAAGAAAGAAGAAAGGGAGGAAGAGAAGGAGAGAGGGAAGTAGGGAAGAATAGCATCAGAGGTTAACTGTTGGGGGTTGGGGGCTGGAATTGAAGCCCGCAGCGGGAAAGGACTTCTACTATTTAATTTCGATCACTCTGTACCGTATTAAATGTATTGTCATGACCATGTATTCCTTCCTTAATTGAAAAATAGTTTTAAGAGGCATACTGAAGTGTTTAGGGATGAAATGATCTGGTGTTTGAGATTTGCTTTAAAAATAGTTCACTGAAAGAAACGGGAGAGAATAGACAAGACAAGTCTGGCGAAATGATGGCGGTTGAAGCTGGCTGAAGCTGGGTACATCAGGATTCCTCGTGCTCTCTAGATTCATGTCTGGAAACTTTCCCAAGTTAAAAAGCAATGTAATGTACTGATACACACTACAACGTTGATGAACCTTGAAAATACTATGCTAAGTGAAAGAAGCCAGTCACAAAAGACCACACATTATAAGATTCCATTTATAGGAAATCTCCAGAATGGGAAAATCCACAGCAACAGAGAGCAGCTCAGCGGCTGCCAGCAGCTGGAGGGAAGGGTGGGGGTGACTCTTAACAAGCATCGAGCTTCCTCTTGGGTGATGGAAGTGTTCTGAAACTGGACAGATGTGATGATGCACATTGTAATGCACCAAATACCACTGCATTGTACATTTAAAATTCTTCAAATGATAAATTTGGTGTTGTGTATATTTTACCACAATTAAAAAATTAATTTAACAAAACTTTGTAAGATTATAATTTAGCTCAGCTAATAAGGAATGAAAAAAGAATGCATGTGTGTTTTGGAACATACCTTTCACACTGGACAACATTCATTCTGACAACAGAGGGATGGGTTGGATTTGAGTATTGGATTAACCAAGGCAATTTGACAAAGCATCTCTCAGAATTAATTAAATGTAGTAAATGCAAGAGTCAATTAATAATTAATTGATTGACTTGTAATTTATATGCCATCTATTCTCATAAAGAAATGGAGAAGCTCATGAAAGACACACATAAGTAAGACAGCAAAATGATGTAAGTAAATGTAAATGTTTTTACAATGATTTTTAAATTATCTTACTTTTTAAGGTTTCCCTGTAGGTACTAGCATTTTCATCATTGTTCTTACTTTTTTGCATTTATGTTTTTATTTGTATGAAAATATAAGAATACCCAGAGACCAACTGATGTTGACGAAACTACAGTAGGTACTTTCATAAGAAAAGGGTAAGGAATCATGGCTGCATATTCAATATTCAACTTCACACAAAGGTATAAAGATGATACTAATATAACGTCTAGGAAAAAAAACAAATAAAATGCCACTCAGCACACAAACAAAATGCTGAAGTTCGTTCTCGTGGCTGACACACCCTCTCAATTCCTCCGTGTCCTTGATATTAACAAGTCTTTGCAACATGACTGAAAGAGGGTATCGGCAATCAAGTGGGATGGTTTTAAAGGAACACCAGTCACGCGCTCAACAAGCACCTCTGACGTGGCTGCTGCAGGGTGTGGGGTGGGCTACCCTGGGATGTGTGTGGAAGAGCCAACACGACGCACACAGGTCCCACTCACAAGTAAAAATCATGCTTATTGTCAGAGAGGTTTATTTAAAATGATTAGCATAGCTAAATTTCAAAGTTCAAATGAAAATCATGTTTTTTATAGATTGAGAAGTCCCCTCTGTTGTCTCTGTCAGACAAGTAGATATATGTGCCATTTTCAGGAAGTGGGGATTCCTGACATGTTGCATGTTCTTCGTGCTAAAATGCTATCTACCTGTTATAAACATAAAATCCGAACCCATTAAAATAGCAATAGTGAATTGCAATAAATAGGCAAAAACTAAACTGTTTCCTGGGGCCGGACCTGTGGCCGAGTGGTTGAGTTTGTGGGCTCCACTTCAGCAGCCTAGGGTTTCACCAGTTCGGATCCTGGGTTCGGACCCAGCACCGCTCATCAGGCCATGCTGAGGCAGCGTCCCATATAGCAGAACTAGAAGGACCTACAACTAGAATGTATGACTATGTACTGGGGAGCTTTGGGAGAAGAAGAAGAAAAAAAGAGAGAAGATTGGGAACAGATGTTAGCTCAGCTGCCAATCCTTAAAAAGTAAGATGTTTCCTTTAAAAAGCATTTTCTGATACACACAACTGGTTTTAATGAGGATAATCAAGCTTCATTTAGTTTTAATCTAAGGTCAACTGACCGTGTCTTGGAAATAGAGAAAGCAATCATCTTTATGCTTATACCCAGCAGATATAAGCTCCATGCCCGGCTTCATATCAAGGAGCCAAACCAAGAGCAGCACTGGGGATGTACTAATCAATGGCCTGGTGGTGGTAACTCAGCCCTACGGCCCAAAAGAAGAAAAGGCACACGAGCCTGAGGCTCGGCCAGAGGTAGCACAGGTCTTGGGGAGGAAGTCAGTGCCCTGGTCACCTCAGGGGACGACAACGAGTCCAAAACTGGAGGGGAATGACCGTCGAGGGTAGGCCTCTACTAATAAATCCCTCAGACTGGAGGGAAGGGAAGCATGGTCTAGCCTCTGAGGGAGCGTCCCTGGTGGGCATGGATGAGGCTGGGGCTGCCTTCTGGGATGTGATTGGTAGGCAAGCACAATTGTTTAAGGCAATGCTAGGTTGCTATTCTGTATTGACCTACCAACTCGATCCACAGAAAATATGTCCACATGTTCCTACATGAAACAGCTGTTAGAATGCACGATGAGCTGTCTCTTGGATGGTTAATATGGAGCTGTTCTTGGGGACAAAGCACAACTTCTGAGGTCTAACCAAAAGGTTTTCTCACGCTGAAGCTGAGAGAGCCGAGCCCTGAGTGTGCAGATGGAAGCGCCACAACAGCAAATTACAAGAACACAGGTTGGTGGTGATGAAGACAACGGCCGTCATTTTATCCATCCATGTGTCTGCAAGAGAGCACATGGGAGGCCACTGGGCGTGGGGGTGCTTATCTTTAGGGGAACATGCAGTAGCCTGGACCAATCCTAATTCCTGGGGCTCGTGCTCGACGACATGGGTCATATGAAGGTGCTATTGCTCGACTGAACACATTTGGCAGGTGCATTGCCTGCTGAAGGAAATGGAAAAAATGGCCCCAAATTACTCTTGCGACATTCTCATATGGTCTTCCGTGATTGTTTCCCACAATTGAGAGTCCACAGTACAGTGCAAGAGACAAGTAGCAGGACTGATTCTTCACTTAACTCAGAACTAAATAAATGCCACTTTGCAGGTCCCCTGTAGTTCCAGAGAGGGGAGGAAAACAGTGACAGTAACTTGTGAAGAACAGTTGTCTCTTAGCCCATGATGCACCTCATACTTCTTTACTGCATTTGACACCACAAGTGGAAACCTACAGACCTGTTGATGGCAGGTGATACAGATGAGAAAGCAAAGTCATAGCCGGGAAGAACGTTAAAGTCACTTGTTGGGATCTCAGTCATTCTGACCATAATACCATGAGTATCCAGACCTCAGTGACCATCCAGAAAAGAAGAAAAAATGCTGGTCCAATGCAAAGTGACCTTATCTAGTGCAAAACATAGTTTTTGCCAAAATACTCATTGTCCCAAGAAATTCTTCTCACTCAAAGTTGCAATACCTGCCAGAGAGAGGTCATGCTGTCACTGCTAAGGTAAAACACACTCCCCTGTCCCCTCTTGCTTTGTAATGCCTGCTCTTCAGCAGAAATGGACTTCTGGAAGGTGTAATGGGCCAGGAGTCAGAAGATGCTGATGCAAATCTATGTTCTATCATTTTGAAACTCAGTGTTCGTGGGTGAATCATTTCCCCTCTCAGTTTCCTGGGAATAAGGAGAAGCTGCATTTCTACCATTGAGGACAGTTGCAAGGATCACTTGATATGATGTAATATGAAAGAACCTGCAGATGATAAAAGGATCTGCAAGTGAAAGCTGTCATCATCTTCATTATCATAGCTGAAGATGCTGTGGGGAGCCTTTTGTACAAGCAGAGATTCTCTCCTGAGACATTTCTAGTTGGAATATCTACAAGACTCCATCCTAAACAGAGTATGTGGCAGATAAATTCACTTGTATTCATGTCGCACTATTAACATCCCTTTTTCAAGCTAAAAATGCAAATATGGATGGCAAGAGACAAAGACAATTGAACAGAAAGCTTCTGACTCTCCATCGCCCTCAGCAGTGACCCCAGCATGTGCCTCCTGGGGACAAGTCCTGGCCTTGGCCTGGTTGGGGCCACTCTCCCACTTTCCTCGCAATGAGCAGCACATGGTCGTGGTCTCACAGTCGTTGTCACACAGGCAACTTTGGGTTGAATTGCTTTGACCTCTATTTGATTTGGTTATTCTTCTTCTCCCAAATAATTCTATTATTTTCTGGAAAATGATTGTTTTCACTGTTACTCTTACTCTTTTCAGCAGCATTAAAAGATTACCACCTCTGCGTGGCCAGTACAGTGGCCACAAATGCCACCTTGTCACTTTGCATCCCCTCTGCTGTTTCCTTTGTACTGTGAGTTCAAGAACATAAAGGAACAGTTGTACGCCTGTTTCAAATTGTTCTGCCCAGGCGAAAATTAAGACTAAATAAAAGCACCCATGGCATTGCTGTTTGCAGGCATAGTCCACCTGCATTTGAACTTGGAGTCAATTGCTATACAAGATTGAAGTTGCTAAGTATGGCAACTACCTACTTTTTAAAAGATAAGCTACACGCAGAAAGTCTTTTTCTGAAAAATCTGTTTAGGTGTTAATGGTTCTAATGTTGTTTTTCAAAACATGTATAGTTCCCCTGACACAAGATTCTCATTGAGAGACCATCTGAAACAGTGAACACTGGCAGAAACAGGGTCGTGCTCTGGGGTCTCCACTGCAATTACTTGTCTAAGTCAGGTCCTCTCAGTGGGCTACCACATACAGCTTCACCTCACACAGAATCTGCAAGGCCTGTCTCAACCCAAAACCAATTTACATCTTTAGGGTCTTTGCTCTGAGGGACCTTCTCTGATCAGACCAAAATAGCTATGCAGCGTACTCGCTATCTCCATATTCTGCTTTATTTTACTTCAAAAAGCATGTTAATAATTAAAAGCACATTGTTTGTTTGTCTATTCAGGACTTGGTTCTTTCCCTTGAGGATCTTGCCAGCTAGCCTCGGAGGGAAGACACACAAACGTTATCTCAACATAAGTTAGGGTTAGGATAAAGGCATAGAAAGAGCACTGACAGCTGCTTAGGACTAAAGGAGCTGATCCCTGAATAACGGCTATAACAGATCTTACAAAATATAATTTAAGATATTAATATAATTTGACATTAGTGCAGTTTAAGTTATTTAGTTTCGTATTTTTGGTTTTTTGGTGAGGAAGATTGGCCCTGAGCTGACATCTGTTGCCAGTCTTCCTCTTTATGATTGAGGAAGATTGTTGCTGAGCTAACATCTGTGCCAGTCCTCCTCTATTTTGTAAATGGGACACCACCACAGCATGGCTTGATGAGTGGTGTGTAGGTCTGTGCCCGGGATCTGAACCCACGAACCCTGGGCCACCAAAGCGGAGTAAGTGAACATAACCACTATGCCACTGGGCCAGCCCCAGTGTAAGCTATTTTAATACACGCCATATGGATGTTCTGCAATCAGATGGCTCTGTATTTGGAATCTGGCTTCCACACTGTTAGGTACTTCACGTCTCTGAGTGTCAGGGACCGGGCTGTGGGGGGCTGTGGTGCTCCTTGTTCAGGCCTGCAGCACACACTGAGGTGTCCACATATAATGAAGCACAGGACTCCGTGGACAGTGAGTGCACCTCCCACAACTGCGTCTGTGACTCCCACAGGACAGCTTACGCTTCCTGAACAGAGATTGACACTCTGCGTGAGTTGTTCCCAAATGCAGGCCCTGTCCTGGGTGGAAACAGTGGCGTAATGGGAACCTGAGGACTCCTTTGAACAGCACACCTGAGGGATGGTGACTCCAGGGCCCACCACACACCATCCGTCTCCATCACCAGCTGTCCCACCGTGGAACACAGCTGAGACCTGCAGGTTAATCCACCCTGACGGATTATCTGAGCGGCCAGCTGTGGAAATACTGCCTAGTGCCTCTGGGGTCCACACCACAAAAGAGAGGATCTTTTTTTTAGTTGGAATTATCAGTATTGCTTTTCTGGTAGACCTGGTGAGAATGTCACCTTCTGGGATGCCTTATTTGACTAGTTTCCTGAAACCCTCATGGCTGCTATACTTTTGTTATACTTTAATGTAACAAAATTTAATAATATTTCGATTAGTGGGCCAAGTTGAACTTACACCCAGAGTGTTTTTAAATAGTGGGTAAAATATTTCCAATCTCCTGTGGAAAGTAAATGCGTGTTATTGGCAGGTAATTAAGACATTTCCTTTGGCTTCTATTTGCTCCTACAAAGCTTAGAAGGTGATTTCTTAAAAAGCCTTCTCTCCAGAAATTGACCAATCCAGTCTGTCAGACCTGTTGGTCAGGTATTCAAAGTCTAGGAAATAAAGAACAAATGAGTTTTTAGAACCAGCTGCCTGAGAAACTAAGGTCCCACTGTCTGTTTCCAGGGAGCAGGGAAGTCGTCCTCACCGCTGTCCATTTGGCTCAGCGGCTACTTTCAGGAGCCTTTTTATTTTCAGTGAAACAGAGGTTGACATTTTGAAGAAATTCTGTTTTCAAGTCCAAATCACCTCTCACACACAGCGTATTCATTATCAATATAATCGCGGCCTAGGAGGAGATTAACATGAAACATGAGTCACTGTTTAGGAAAGTTGGCAAAGTAAAAAAGGAGTCCTCCAGGAGAAACCTTCTGCAAATTATTCATAGTTGCTGCCAAAATCCTTGCCAACTCAAGTACCATTAAGTATCCTGCTTCCAGCAGAGAAGCTGTGGAGCCTGTACCGTCATTACGCGGGACGCGGCGTAGCCGGCTGGCCTGGATGGGGAGGCGGGAGCCGGGGAGCAGGGAGCAGAAGCTGGACCTCCGTTCCAGTCACACAGCTGGAATGAGAGCATCCGTGCGCTTTCCAATCAGGGAACAGAAAACTAAGCGGACACCAGCGCGGACGCACTGAAGGCGGGTGAGGCGCCTCGGGTTTCTGAGTGGTGGAGGCTGACCGGCGGGCAGCTCGGGCGTGCACGCTGCGTCCGTGCGTTTGCGTTCTGGGCCGGTTCTTTCAAGCGGGGTGCAGCGTAGATGTTTTTAACTCTACAGAAGTCTCTCTTTAGTTGTTCTCCTGTAATGTTCCAAAATATGGAAGCTTGATTTCCGAGATCTCCTGACTCCGTTCCTTCCGTCCTCTTGTTTCCAGTGTCCCTCTCCTGCTCACGCTTTATTCTACTCCCAGTAATTTTTTTCTCTCTGAAAGAAGGGAGCCAGCTAGTCAGAACTGAGAGCTCCCTGGGGCCAGGGCTTCAGCCCCTTTGTCCCTCAGTGACACTGAGTGCACGACCCCACCCAGTCTCAACGGCCGCCCTCCAGCTGACCAGCTGGACTCCCAGAGAACATCCGTGGGGGCATTCCCCAAATTCTCCACTGCTCTCCGTGCTCCCCACGCCTTCCTGCAGACGCTGACGTCAGGTGGTCTGTGGCTGTTGGTGGTTCGTCCTCACCTGCTCAGAGTCTAGAGTTGTAGAGGACCCTAGTCACTTATTTTATCGAAGGCGTTTTGGATTTTGTTATCTAGTTGCTCTATTTTTATGGAGTGATTTGAAGAGATTCAAAACTCTTGTCTCTGCCAGCTTGCCAGAATCCTGCAGCTTTGAGAATTTGAAAGATTATAAGATCTTTATTCTGCTTATCTTAAATCAGATTCACTTAATTCGAACAGTCTTAGAAGACCTTCCACAAACTGGGGAAGACCGTCGTGCAAACGGGGCAAGTGGGCTTCCACTGCTGCCCCACGCCCCACGGCGCCCGCAAGCACACAGCTCACTCCTGTGCCCTGCCCTGAGCGCCTGGAATGTCTTCTGTGACACCGGGGTGTTGGCCGAACCTGACGTTCAGAGCCCGCCTGACCCCGTGCCCACCCTCACAGAGACGCTGTTTTATACACAAGCGTTGATGGAACCGTCCTCTCCCTTTCCCGCTTCGTCCCAGGTCGGTGTGAAGATGACCTTGGCTGACAGTGCAGCCGTCTTACCGCCGGCGACGGGTCCACGCTCCGCGCTGAGCTCCGGTTCTGGAGCCGCCCGGACCCGTGTTCCCGGCTCTCACGCCCGCGCACATCCTTGCTCTCGGACATGGGTGGTTTCTGCGCTCCGAGCACAGGGCTGAACCGATCCGTGCTGCCTTGCACTGTTGACCCGGCTCCTTGTTAGTCATTTTCTTCTTTACACGGACATTCATCACCACTGGTACCATCTTATTGTGAGAATGAAAATGAATTCAGCTGACCTTTTTTTTTAAGACTTGGTCAGTTTTTCCCTGACTTTGTTCACGTGCTTCCTGTCAACATTCTGCCCTCACTGGGAGAAACGTGGAGCAACAGTATCTTGGGAAAGTCTTGCGGTTGACTTTCCACATCAACGCCATCTCTTGCTGTGAAAGATGGTAGAACTCTAGAATCAGAAAGAGTCTAGAAATCATCTATTTCAAATCTCTTATTTTGTAGACAAGAGAACTAACCTCCACGAGGTAAATCAGTGCCAGAGGATCAATGGCCTCCCAAAGCACAAATTAATGTATTAAATTAGCCATCTTGGTGCAAGCAGCTGTACATAAATAAAGACGCTCTAATCGCTCGTTTCCTGTGATGCTCGAGTCTAAACATGTTGTCAAAGCCACGAATATCGACCTCATGGGGAAGCTCAGGACTCACTGTGAAATTTCCTACATCTAACCCTTATGTGACACCCGACACGTCCGCCTGGTTGAATCTGTAATAGTCTTTCACCATGACGTCGTTGTTGTTTAATGGAATATTTGCTTCGTTAGGATTCCTTGGCACCAAAGTCCAAGAACTGCTAGGAAGTCACAGCAGAGGGGCTGCAGCCTCTTGATGCCCACGCGAGGGATGCGGCCACCCAGTCTTCCGAGTCAGGCGGGATGCGTGCCTCTCCCAGCTTTTCTCCCCACATCTTAGGAGAAACTGAGTCTGCAAGGTTTCCCAGAGCAGCAGCAGCAGCAGCAGGTGCTGCCCTAAAACACACAGAAGCCCACACCTGAGCCACTCGTATGTCCCCAAACGGAGCAGGAGTCGATCATCAGCCTCCTGCTTTCAAAGGTTTCTGTGCTTTGGATTCAGAGGCTGAGGGGACTGTGGCTCCCTGTCCCCCTGACACTGGTCCCGAAGCTGGACCCACCAACCCCGCAGGTATTCAAAGACCAGCAAAGTCAAACTCCGGGTCCTCTCGCTCTGTCCACAGCACTCGCCAGTGACAACCTCCCCTCGTCCACGTCTGTGCAGGCCACTGGCCCCAGCTGTGCTACCCAGTTCCTTTCAGATTTCTGGCCCCCGGGCTGGGTTTTGACCCTTGGAGCTCAAGTGCACTCAGACCCACCTGTCTGCCGCTTCTCTTCCCAGCCGCACTGGAGAAGCCACCCCTGAGTGAATTGTCTGCTCTGAAGACGCCAGACCTCAGGCTGGTCGTGTTACCCAACATCTCCACACCTGTTTCCTTATCTGTAAAGTGGGTACTAAGAAAATACTTCATAGGGTTTGTGATATTTGAATGAGAAAATGAACATGAAAATTTTAGCTCTGTGCCAAGCTCTCAACAAACGTTAGCCATTTTTTATACGTTATCTTATGGGGAATTTAGTAAAGGACACAAAGTGGCTCCCTGATCCTGGGAAGGCCCATAGAGCCATACTCAAAGGCTGCATGGCCAAGAACGAAGCCTAAATCGCATCCCTAAAAGCACGACTGCTCCCACTACTGAGCACAGGCCCTCTGCTCCCTGTGACGTTCACAAAGGGCTCCTCCACCGAGGCTCCTGAACGCTGGACTCTGTTGCTTCTGCGGGACTGACTCTCACTGAGCAGATCTAGTCTAATCGTGTCTGAACCCCCCTTGTCTAGGAGGGCGCCTGGTAGACGGCAGCTGCTTAATGAATGATTGCTGAACTGTTGGCTGGAAAACACTCCCTCCTGGGGCGGAGCAGCACAGACTCCGCCTGTCCGCGCATCTCATGAGGCTCTGTGACTAACACCTGAACTCAGCTCTCATCTTGTCCCACAGCTTGTTGTGCAGGAATGTTTATGTTGCATGTCACACCACAATGGTTTCACGATATATTAAAGGAGATTACTTGTGCATTAGAACTCTTGCCACATTAGTGAATAGAGCATCAGAAAGTTGTTTTTTCTGGAAACCATAACAACGGGAAAGCATTCAAAGCACTGTCTGTGTTTTTACCTGGATCACAAAGGGGACCATGATGGATTAGTCATTCTTAAAATATCATTGCGTGTAATTCTGCATCTTGGCAAAAGATCCTCAGACAGATCATAAGAACTCACTGTTCGTGTTTTAAGAATGAAAACGGAGCACCAATTTTTCTGCATTTCTACTTGAAGTTTTCCTGAGAATGTATAACAGATTTCACTATCTTGAACCTCATAAAACAGCTTAATGTGTGTTTATAATCAGAGAGGCGCTACGCTGATGGGAGTGCGTTGAAGGGAGGCCTGTGCAGGGCACGGCTGTTAGGGACAATTAGTGATATGACACCCGGCTCCAGAACAGTCCCGACTCACAGTTAATACAGAAAGTGTTGTTGATGTCACTGCACAGATTGTTAGGACTTCTCAGTAAACCAGAATTCCAAGCTTAAAGTTGGCAATAATAAGTAAATCTCTCTTTTTCATGGAAAATAATTTTCTCAGAAAGAAGAGTGCTTTAGATCTGACATTTAAGAATGTATTACATTGCTAAAAAAAACCTTTAGCCTCTGTCTTGAAATATGGAGAAAACTGGGTTGTTCTGGAAGATTTGAAATATTTTACATAAGGACTGATTTAATTAATGCACCTTCCAGTGCACCTGTTGCCAAGCAGGATCCAGATCATGCTGAAAATGGACGCAGAGCCATAGGCACCTTAACATCAAAGCATCTCTCCAACCTGCGTCTATTTGTCCTTTTCTATTATCTCCCTTCTAGGATATGCCTCCTTGCAATGTTTTGAGGCCTCTGTCTAACTTGGTCTTTGTAGTTAATTGACATTTCTATAACCACTTATCCACATGAAATACCCAATACCTGGCATTAGAACAGAAGAAAAACTAAACTGGTTCTGATACAGGATCCTTCCGCGTGTGAGCTCCATCTCCAAAGGCCAGACTCTGCAAGGCCACCATTGTTCTCCTTGAAATCAACAGGAGCCTGGGGACCACTTGTTGGGGAGATTCTACGAGAGACTGAACTTGACGAAATGACCTTCAGCCTCTCCCCATGCTGAGATTCCCGGGGTCCCTTGAGGCTGGAGTCTGAGCTTGAATTATGATATCTACCTAATTCCCAGTGTGTTTCATTGGCTTGCATTGTGAGGCCACAAATTGCACCTCAGGCTAAGAGAGTTGTTGAACTGAGCCTTAAGCTTTACTGCTTTTTGCGTTGGAAAAGAAGGCAAGAAAAAGGTCCAAAAAGAAGAAGCCAAAAAAAGATATTTCAACTTTTCAAAAAGGTTAGAGCCATCTCGCTTTCTCATTTTCTGCAGAGCACTTGGAGGAACTTCAGAGGGAAAGGCCTCACATTTACCCTGAGGCATGAGACTGCTGTGTCCTTCCAGAGAGGCCCCAGTTTATTCCTGTTCCTCATCTAAGTCAGCCTTTTGCTCTTGTTTTAAATCTTACATGTGTTCAACAGCAGCACCTTTTACCCACATATACATGTGTCCCCTGGACATGGATGGGTCAGGTTCATTCCTCCAACAGAAACAGTGCTGCCTCTCACCGATGGTTTGCTTTCCTGAAATTTCCGGTAACCCAGTACTTGAGAAGCAGCCACGTGAGAGGATAAGCGTCACCAATGTGAGACTCCCAGAAACTTTGCAGGAATGTTTCGAAATCCATGGTTCCTTCTGGCACTGATAGATCCTTAACAATGTCTGTTCCTGGCAGTGCTGTGCAGTGGTTTATGCTGCTCTGTGTCTCCCTGAAATGATCTAAGCAACTTGAAGGCAGGAATCACATTTGCTCATCTCATCCCCATGTTTACTCAAAAAGCAGTCAGTGAATGTGTGAACAAATGAAGGAATGGATGCCCAGCATTGTCCACCCGTATGAGCTCTGCCCTGCCTTTCTGGACCACTGTATCAGTCAGCACAGACCAAGCTTTGCCAGGGTAACAACCAACCTCAGAAGCTGTCTGCAACTTGAAGAAACAAAGCTGTATTACTCGCCTGTGCTTCTCATCCTCTGCAGGCTGGTGCAGCTCTGCTTCATCAGCTTTCCTGTTCAGTCAGTTCCGTTCTCAGTCCCAGGCAGAAAGAATCTTCCGCATGGGAACACTGCCAGCCTCCCAGCAGAGGGAAGAGGACATCAGTGGGGTGGGTAGTACAACCTTCCCAACAAAGAGAAGCAGGGGTGTATGGAGCAGTAATGCAACTACCACTGGAACTCCAAGAGTTCCTCCTATAAATCCATCAATGTTAAGATACCATGCCTTGGGGCCAGGCCCGAGGCCGAGTGGTTAAAGTTCAGCACGCTTGGCTTTGGCAGCCTGCGTTCCTGGGTCAGATCCCAGGTGCAAACCTGCTCCACTCATCAACCATGCTGTGGCACATGGTTTTGCCACATACAAAGTAGAGGAGGACTGGCATGGGTGTTAGCTCAGAACGAATCTTCCTCCCAAAAGAAAAAATACCGTGCCTTCCTGGGTTCCTTTTTGTAGACCGATCATAGAACCTTATTGCTAAGATAGACCTTGTACATCCTGTAGTCCAGAGGGGGCTAGAGATGTAACCTGAAAGAGTGAAACGAGCTGGATGAAAGAGAGCAGAGAGCGGTGGGGATTGTGGTGAGCTGTTGAGCACACGTCCCATCCAGAAGGAGGCTCCAGCCAACTATTGCCCTAGAGAAATAAACATGGTCCAGTGTTGGCAGATAGCCCAACATAAGGAAACTAAAAATCCAGATTTTTATGTAAAAATATTCTAACTTTTACATTAATCAGCTAGAAGACAAATGTCTACAGAGTTTTTGCAGCCCACAGACCCAAATTTAGTCCAAACCCCTAACTGTATATAAGTTTATGCAAATGTAGCAAAGCTGGAAATGGTACCCCAAAACTCCAGACATATTTGGATTTTTTATAGGATAAAGTTTTTCTTCATCCTATTTCATCCACGTGGCATCAGCCATAAGCTGTGCCAGGAACTAAACTTGAAGAACACACTAAATTCCCCTTGTCACTTTTCTTTACATAAAATTGATGAAACTGGATTTTTACAACTGAAAAACAGCCCATACTAAGCCATTCTTCAAGCCCTTAATTACAGAAATTGTAATTTACTGTGCACCAGTGAATGGGAATCAGTAACCCAAAATGTACATTACTGACTTAAATGTTTTACATACCTTCTCAGAACTGAAAATATATATTGGAAAAATGTACTCTCAGAGCTCCCCATTCTGAGAGAAAAAAAAAGATTGCTTTTCCAGCTTAGCAGGTTACTGTGTAGCAAGGTCAATTTTGAGGGTTAATTTTGCTTGAAAGTAAGCATAATAAATACTCAACATATCTTCCTATACCTGGGACCAATCAGGGACAAGCTTTGAAAATTACCAGGAATGACATCCAGCTTCTAAGTGTAATTACACGCTTTGTCATCGCCCATGTCGCTGGGTCACAGGAAGCACAGTCACGACTGGACAGGTCCTTGCACATGGAAAGCTATCAGACTCAGCATGAGCCCTTAGGAAGCTTATCTCCTGGCTGACAAAGATCCTAACAGCGTCAGCAGGAAGCGCCAACAGTGTCTACTGTTAGCACAACAGGATCCAGAGGGAGGAACGAGTCAACCTGTGCTGCAGAGTCGAGAAAAAAGGAAGAGTTCGAGTCTCACCTGGGACTAGACAGCTGGCTAGAAGGGGATGATTCAAAAGGCAGAGAAAGACAAAAGAGGAAGAACATACACGTCCGGATGGTTCGAGACAGGAGGTGGAAGAAGGCTTCCCCAGAACCATGAAAGTGCCAAGTGGCTTCAGACAGAATTCAGTGAGATTTAAGTTCAACATGCAGGCTCCTTCCTGCTGTGCTGTCCCACCTTCGCCTAGGGCCTTGAGGACATTACTTATCATGAAACAAGTGGATTTCCCCCTAGAAATCAGGTTCTCATTCTCCAGGGTTCAGATCGCCTCCTGGCGGTGGACTCTTCAGACACGGGGATGTGGTACCCTCAGTCGCATTGCTTCCAGGTCAAGCAATGAGGGAAAAAGAAGAATGTAGCTTGGCACATTTTAAGCACAAATAAATAAAAGAGGTTGAATGAAAATGGAACAAGTGGCTGACTCTGGATCTTGGCAATACCGAGCCAGGGAACGTTGTGAAGTTGTTGGGTTCTCCGAGTTTTAGTTTCTTTATCTGGAAAATGGACTCTTAACTCTCAGCTTCTCTGAGATCCTATGGGTCTACCAGCGGTCTATGCTATCTGAACCTCACAACCTAGAAGATCATTAGAAAGACTAAGCCACCCTCACCCTGCTTTCTAATTGCACATACACCCAACCCTCAAAAGACATAACCAGGAGGGAGAAGTAAATGAGAGGCTTTGGCCTGAGCACGCACAGGCATGAGGGCATCAAGGCTGGAGTTTGAGCGACTGGAGCTCGGGGTGTTCACTGGCTCCCATCAGCTGCTGAAATGGCACCCAGAGCAGCACGCAGAGAAATCCTCCGATCTCCCTGGTCTCTGTACATCCTTCCTCCTCCTGATGCACAGGGGAGGCCCGTGAAATCTTTGGCGCACATTATCACTGCGATCATGTGAGCTGTCCCAACCAGAACCACTTTTATTTTCTCAAACTGTTTTCTAATCTTTCCAAAAATCTCAGGAAAATAAACCTTCCAAGAAATTCCTACTATAAAATAATAGCTAGCATTTGTGAAACACTTTAGAACATTTGACATTCACAGAATCTTGTTTCATTGTCCCAACGGCCTTCAAAAACAGCTATTACTGGATTCCACTGAACCTAAGACACCATCTTTGGAAAAAACTCAACATTATTTGGTGTCACTGAGAAAGAAAAGAACACTGCCATTTACACGATGACACACTTGGGACTTAGAGCTGGTGAAGAGAGTTTTCCCATGGTTTTCAGATGAGGAAATTGAGGTGGGCACGGTCACCTGGAAACAGTGGCAGAGTTGGGATTTTAACTGACAACTTCAGACTCTAAGTGATACACAATTTACACTAAAACACGGGCCATCCTAAGCTGTTCATCAAGGCCTGAGTTACAGTCATTGCAATTACTCTGCACCCATGAATGGGAACCCGCAACCCAAAGGATACATCATTAAGTTACGTGTTTGATGTATGTTCTTGGAGCTGAAAAAACTAGTTATTGGAAAAACGTATAATTTATACTCCACAAATGGCCTTTTTATGTGTACAGCAATATGCACCACACCACAGCTCTTCTGAACTAGAAGCTCTTCATTCCCAGGGCTGGTGGAAGGAAAACCTGCCTGATTCTCTTTCTTCTGGGTTCCCCAGACATCACACTCCCTCCTGTCACCATCTTCCCATATGTCACCACAAAAGAAATACCCTTTTCTTTGTTGTTCCAGGAGTTGATAGCAGCCTAACAATTCAGGAGCAGCAGGGAAAGATGTCAAAGTTTCACAATATTGAGCCCAGTGGAATCCCACAGTCGAGGCTCCCAGGGAAGGAGAGGAGGCCATCTCTGCAGTTCCCTGAGAGACACTTTGCGTAGCCCTTTAGCTGGGTTGCTGGGCCGCATGGCCCACGTGTTTCTGCATGTGGTGGGCGAGACCCACACCTCAGCTTGAACTGGGCAGGAGTAACTGCTCCCAAACGCCTCCTGCTCTCCTCCTTCTTGCCCTACATCTGTCCCCACAACTTCCAGCAAAATGGAAGCAGAAATCGCATATCACTTCCACGTGGAAACGTCAGTGCCAGAAGAGACTGTCCCCCTGGGCCTCCTGCCTCCACAGGGAGGAGCCTGAGTCCCAGGGCCCATGGAGCAGAGCCATCAAGCGAGATGTGCGTGTGGCAAGATTTCCCAGTTTCTGTCACCACGGCATAGTCGAACCTGCCTTGACTTGTACTCCGATCTCTCGTGCCAAGAATTAGTACCTGTTTCCTGTGAAATTTGCCACATCTGCAACGTAAGCCTTTGGTATATTTCAAGAAGACTACGAAGACAATATCAGCAGAAACAAACATTTGGATCACAAAAATATTTACAAAGAAGATGCGTATGACTACCATGATGCTAAAATGAGGATGACGGCAGCCAACACCTGTGATACTGCTATGCCCTCAGTACAATTCTGAGTATTTTACATGTATTAACTAATTTAATTCTTGCAACAACTTTATAATGACTGTTCTTATCACTGTCTCAGGGATGAAGGACCATGCCAGAGGAGATACTGACCTACCCAGCCTCTCCAGCAGCCTGGACTCACACCAAGTCGTCTAGATCCAGAGCTGGCTCTTGACCCAGCCTCTGCCTGCAGCCCCAGAAGCAGTGGGAATGCCCCCCTCCAGGGGAACCATGAGGACACCTGGGGCCACTGCAGAGGATGCAGATTATTGTCCAGTTTCTGAGGAGCAACCTGTGTGCAAGTTTCTCTGTCACTTTATTTGCCGATCTGCTGAGAGCATGACGGATTAAATGTTCCGCAGTGACTTTTCACATCTGCTAATGTATTCAGCAAAGCATTTATTGCTGACTTCGTATGGCCTAATTGTGGTAATAACTTAATATGATTAAACCTAATCAAATCCATGTCAGTAAATGAAGCTATGTGTTTTCCACTGATGAATTCATAAATGGGATATCATGACCCCTATGTTCACTTTAAGTAACTTTCCAGAATGCTTCTGTTGTTATGGCAACGAAGTTACATAATTAGGAAAATGTATTAAATGGCATGCTCAACAATTTTGAGCAAGTCGTCAAACTGAGATCTCAAAGGCAATTGTAGCCACTAGACCTTATCAGCCCACAGCCAGGACCACTGCCTGGTGATTGCCGATGAGAACAAAGGCTGCTTCCTTTGGACTTCCTTCTGTGACATTAATTCTATCTGCAAGACGTCTTCCAAATCCATCACTGCCTTCTTGGTCCCAAGCCCACTTCTCTAATTCATTTCCTCATTTCATTGAGGCCTCATTTCCTCTTGCATTGTTATTGCCACAATCTAGAATATGATTTAGAATATCATATGTGTCAAAAGACACAGATATTATCAATATGATCAAACAAGAATTGATGCCAAAGAGTGACGGGGGTGAGGGAGGAGGTTATATCAAAACTGAAGCTGACTGAACAAAGAAGAAAGTTCTTCAATATGCAACAACACGGATGAACCTGGAGCCCATGATGCTCAGTGAAATGAGCAGTCACGGAAGGATAAATACGGCATGATTCCACTTACGTGTGGCAACTAAAATAGTCGAACTCATAGAATCAAAGAGTGGAATGGAGATTGTTGGGGGCTGGGGGAGGGGGAAATGAGGAGTAACTTTAATCAAAGGGCATGAAGTTTCAGTCATGCAAAACGAGTAAGTTCTAGAGATTTGCTTTACAGCATTGTGACTATAGTCAACAATACTGTATTGTGCACTTAAAAATTTAACCCCAGAGCTGACGCTTGCCAGTTAAGGCTGGTCTTTCACATCTAGGACCAACTGCACTTAGTGGCCAGGCAAAGCAGGCTGTTTCGATTCTATTGAGAGATCCAGTGGTTTCCTTATGCAATATTAGCTGTAAAAGTCCGTTTTTACCTTTCTCCTTCTCATTTTCCTGGCTCTTGGGCACTTACCGCCATTACCTCCCTTTCAAGTATGCTGTCTTCATTTTGTTATGCCATGTAGATGTTCAGAAATGCAGCTGGCTTCCCCTTAAAAGACCTCACTAAGTGGATGCACCTGTCTCCCTTCACCGTGCAGCCCTGAGAGATTTTGTTTGTCAGGATGTTCAACTAATTGGCATGTTCTGTTTCCGCTGGGGGAGATGCACCATTTAAAAGGATTAAATAGGGTTTGTTTTAAGCCTCTTTTAAAAATTGCTCAAATGCGCCTTTGTATTTACTTTAGATTTCGCAGGATCCTTCTCGGTGTTTAAACAGATGATAGTCCAATAGGCAGTTTCCGCATCCAGCTGCTTCCTGCTTTTAAACCCCAGCCTCACGGAGTTTATTTATCTAAGACGTTTTCTCAGCCTATGAAGCACAGTTCTGGATGCGCGAAAGAAACGGAACATTTCGCTCTTCATCTACGCTTCTGTACAGTCGATTTATCCTCCATAATTTATCGTCCTGTGCTGCAGGGGGACCTATCCTACAGGCGCCGCTGCTGCTGCCATTCATGAGGATTAATGTTGTCAAAGGAAAAACACCAGAAGCTTGAGAGAGAAAAATGAGCTCTACTGTAGCACGGTAGTAAAGAGAAAGAAATGCCATAAATGAGAAAATACAAACCCAGCCTTGTTGCCAATGGAGATATTGTGACCTCGGGACATAGGAGGTCACAGAAGAGGCTCCTCAGGGATGTGCTGAAAGTACACCACCTGGGACGTTGTCACAGAGGAAGGACAGGAACATAAGTATTTTTAAATATATTTGTTTTAAAACTTAAATGGAGAAAACAAATGTTAGGCATTTGATCTTTTCAACAAATAGTAGATAAAGAATCCAGTAAAAGCTAAAATTGAGTTCTGGCTCTTTCTGATCAGCTGTGTGCTGTTGGAAAAATCACTTAAGCAGCCTGGTCTGGTCTTGTGGGTAAATGAAAGATAAAGCGGAACCTCCTGCAGAGGTCCTTCCAGAGCTTTCAACCAACTGTGATCCAGCAGAGACGGTGCAGACCTGCGAATAGCTATTCAGGAAGCAAGTTCTGCCTGACCCACTGAGATGGCTACGTTGAGTTGGTTCTTGTCTCCCAGCCGAGGCCCCAGAAGCAGCCTGCCCTCTTGAAGGAGACCCCCCAGCAGGCACGGGACTCCTGCCCTCTGGGGCCTCCCCAGGCCGCCCCCCCCCCCAGGTGCAGGCTTCCCCAGAGAACGTTCTTCCCACCCTGCCCACCTCTACGCGGCCCCTCACTTCAGACCCTGTCTTGAATCCCTGCCAGATATAGACGCCTCAGAACGTCCCTCCATCCTCGAGCCCAAAGCTCAGACCCCCGAGTTTCCCATTTTCCTGGATCTGGTCCCCAACTCACAGCTGCTGGACTGAGGATGGTTTGTACTGTAGAGCACGGTTTATGTGGAGACCAGGAAGAGTGAATCAAAACACACCTTTCTGCTCCTACAGTCAAAAGGAGAAGGGAAAAGAGAGGAGGAGAAGGAAACTGAAGGAGAAGAAAGGATGTAGTCAGCCATGAGCCCTGGTAAAAAACATATTTGGGTTTATTGTGCCACCTCTCAAATAAAGGTAAACTAGAAAAAAGAAAAGTTACCGAAAGTAAAACAGATGTACATTAAGAACAAGATAACAACTCAGGGAGGCTGTCTGCGAGAAAAACAAACTTTATGTGAAAACCAGAAAATCCTAAGCTTTTCTGCTGTGGGTTGTACTAAACAAGGTGAGTACAGCAAGCACACACTGTGAGTCTGTTCTGGACAGTTTAGTCCGGAGAGAGTGGAAGACCCGGAAATAGAGAACACACCTAAACAGAAACACAAATTCTTCTTTTTTTTTTTTAAGAAGATTGGCCCTGAGCTAACATCTGTTGCCAATCTTCCTCTCTATTTTTTTTTCCTTCCCAAAGCCCCAGTACATAGTTGTATATCCTAGTTGTAGGTCATTCTAGTTCTTCTGTGTGGGATGCCACCACATCATGGCTCGATGAGCAGTGTGTAGCTCTGTGCCTAGGATCTGAACTGGTGAACCCCAGGCAGTTGAACTTAACCACTTGGCCACGGGGCTGGCCCCCAGAAATACAGAATCTTGACTAAAGTGAAATTCTGTTTTATGAAAATAAAACTTAGCAGAAAATCATAAGTCTGTCATAAGTGTCCTTTGAGAAAGAAAAGGTATAGTGCACACAGGAGGGAGATTACACTGGCCTTAGACTTTGCAGCAAAACTCAGAACTGGAAGATTGTGGCAAAATATCTGTACATTTTGAGGGAAAGGAAGTAGATCCACTTTTAACCAGCCAAGTTTTCCTTCAAGTATAAGAGCAACAGGCAAACTTTCTCAAGCCAATCAAAAACCCTGGGAAAATCCAGCCAAACTAAAAAATATCAGTCAAAATAAAGACATACGGGATGAAAAGGCCAAGGTGGAACAATAGTGGTAAGACTAAAATTCACTTAAATGGAGCAAACTAAGACAAACCAGTGCGGGCGTGACAGGCAAAGAGAGCGCCCGTGCTCTGAAGGTTGAACGTGAGCAGGTGGAGAGTAACTGCAGAGGAAGCCCTGGGGCCGCACCCCCTCCGGCCTTTGCAGATCTTTCTCTTTCCAGATACCGTGCGTCTTTCTCCATCCTTGAAGTTGAGCTACTTAATCAAGATATTTTATAATATCGATCTTTCTGTATCACTTTTTTCCTGGAACATACGATAAAAATTTTTCATTTTTTAAAGATACCTTTATGCTCTCATATCTTTGTTTCTTTCCCTTTTATTTCTCTGGTTTTCTTCTTCAAGAGCACCGGTTACACACGTTGTTTCCCGTGCTCTCCACAGCTGTCCTCGGCTCCCTCGGCACTGTAGTCTGCCATCTTGCATGTTGTCCTATGGATGTCTTCGGGCGGCAGGCCTGCATCCTCCTCCCCAGGGTTCTCGTGCCCCTTAGCCCCCTCGACCTCTTTCTTCCCAGTCACTTCTCAGCCACAGGGGCTGTGGCTCCTTGTTCTGCTCTCCCCTGGGAACTTTGCTTCTCTTCCTTCAGCTTTTTTTCCTAAGAAAGCTTCTCTTGACTCTAATTTTGTTTAGTGATGTTGTTTCTCTGCATGATTTCTTATTTCTTTGCCTTTTTGCAATTTTGAAAACGTTTTAAAGATACGGGAAAAGTACAAAGAATTTTTCCAAAACACAGTCAACTTCCCACAACCCATATTTAACTATTTGGTCATATTTGAAAAAATAAAAGAAAAAATACATGACAGATTTAGCATAGGAATCCTTTAAAAACAACACGTAGACTTTCCTCTCTCCCCCAGTGGTGACCAGTTAGTGTGTTATATTCCTTTTTTAGGAATTCCACATACCTACACTTTTACATGTGTCCATTATACAGGCCTGTCTTTGAGAATTACTTGACACGAATGGCAGCACACTGCTTGATGATTCTGCTGCTCCCTCTTTTTCACACAGTGGTGATGATCACAAAATCCTGTATTGCCTGTGTTGTATCCTACCAGTTTTTCTTGGTCACATGTAGGCTTTTATTCATCTATTCATAAAGCAGGAATCCTGTTTGATGGGTTTCCCATGTGGAAGTCCAGTCTCCCGCATCACACAGTGAATGTCCACGTTTCCCCACTGAGTGTGACGCCAACACTGTCGTGTCACCAAGTCCCACATATGGACGAGTCTGTTTCTGAACTCTGTTCTTTTCCATTGGTCTATTTTTCTACTGCTGTGCTAATGCCACATTCTTCTTATTGCTGTACCTTTGGAATATATTCACTTTCTCGTAAGTTCTCCCAATTTGATTTTTTCTCAAAAAACGTTTTAGCTATTTTTCCTTCTCAAACTTTTTTTAATCTTACAGAGAATTTTAAACATACGAAAGTAGACCCAGTAGGATAGTGAGCTCCCATGTGCCCACCCCCAGCATCAGTGGTTATCAGTTTATGCTCAGTCTGGTTTTATCTATGCCCCCCTTAGATCCCACCCCTGCCCCAGATTCTTTTGAAGCAAATTTCAGGGACTATATCATTCCAAGAATTTCTTAAGCTATTTCTTTACACATATCTTCCATATATTCTTTAGAATCAGTTTGTTAAATTCACTATATATTCTGGTGGAATTTTGATTGAATTTTCATTGAATTTAAAGATTTTGAAGGATTCACTTGTAATGGTGAATCTTCCTATCCATGAAACTGGCATTTTCCCCCATTTATTCAGTTCTTCCTTTATATCTTTCAATAGCATGTTTATAGCTTTCTCCATAAAGGTCTTGCACATTTTTTGTCAGACTTTGCTGTAACTATGAATGACAGTTTTATTTCCCATTTGGTTATTGCTGTTGTAAAGAAATGCTATGAATTTTGTGCATGGCTCCTGTTCTCTGCAAATCTGGCTGAATTTTTATTAATCTCAGCAGTTTATTCATAGATTCTCTTTGATTTTGTATGTAGACCACCATATCATCTGCAAGAAAATGATAGCTTTGCTCTACTTTGTCGTTCCGCATAACATATTGTTTTTATGTTTTATAATGGCTTAGAACACCAATGCATTGTTAGGTAAGAGTAGCAGGAACTGGCAATATGTTTGGGGTTTTTTAAAAGATTTTATTTGTTTCCTTTTTCTCCCCAAAGCCCCCCGGTACATAGTTGTATATTCTTCGTTGTAGGTCCTTCTAGTTATGGCATATGGGACACTGCCTCAGCGTGGTTTGATGAGCAGTGCCATGTCCTCGCCCAGGATTCCAACGAAACACTGGGCCACCTGCAGCGGAGCGCGCAAACTTAACCACTCAGCCACCGGGCCAGCCCCCTTGCAGTATGTTTTATTCCTAATTTTCATGGGTCGTGTAGGTTTTCCATCTGCCTGATGTTTTTTTCCGGCCTCACTGTGTAATATTTGTGCAGGTCTCTACACGGCCCCATGTCGATGCCCACTGATAATTACTTATCTCTGAAGGAAGCAGTTCTCCTGAGCCGGCTCATCTGGGACCAGTGCGAGGCGGGGACGAGGGAGGGAGCTGCAGAAAGACCACGCCCTCCACCCGGGCTTGTCCTGAGCCCTCGGGCTTCCCTCTTCTGAGCTCCCCTAAATCACACAGGGTGATGGCAGCCTCTTCCTTCCATCCACCCCGCTGAGGCAGACCGTCTTAGGGAAAAGCTGGGTCATAGACAATAAAAATAGCACACGGATTCGCCTTCAGTTTTACCTCCTACATTTGGGATGGGTCTGCGTCTAGGCTCCTCCCTGCTCAACGGCCCATCAGCCCGGTGCCCACCTGCTCCCCTACCGCTGGCACAGGGCCAGACCCTGGGGCAAAGCGAGCACTCCAGAACCGGTCAGCAGAGGTGGGCGTCCCAGCAGAGTGAGGCACGGGTTTGTTCACCCGCCATCTCCGGCGCGTCACTGGTTCCCAAAAACTCCGCCTCTTTCCCTCTCTTCCGTGCCTTTGCTCTTTCCCCCGGGTGTGTCGGGGAAGGGGAGATGTGGCGGGGACGGAGGGCTCAGGCGGGAGGGGCAGGTGGCCCTGGGGTGTTGGAAACCCTGGGCGACGCCTGCTCGGCGAGCTCCTTCCCTGCCCCGCTCCGTCACTAAGCGCTTCCTGACACGAGGAGGCCGCTCATTCTGAGATGGGAAGATTCGGGTTCCAGGACCCAGCTGTCTGTACGCATGTGGAGAAGCCCCCAGTCGCCTGCTCTTCCATGTTATCACCTCAGGGCGTTTAAACACTTAATTTAAACACTTAATAGTTCAGCAGCAGGGAAATAAGCCACCACATGAGCGGTAAGTTTCCCAGTTAGAAAAAATCAGAAAAAAAAAATATTTTTAAAAGAGAAGAAGAAATGGGGGGGTGGGCTGAGTTTACATCTCCTGCCTGGTGGATTAGTGATTCCGTCGGCACAGCAGCAGGCTAACATTTTCAAATAGGGAGACATATGATTAAATCTCTCTTTCGATGTTATCTGCAAATTGATTCGCTGAGCTCTGCTTCCAGGGCAGCTCTCTACTTAGAGTCGGAGAGTCTTGGCGTGGAGTTAGGATCACTGTCCTGCTCTGCAGTGGACGCGCTCTTTAAAGCGCTAATTAGACCAACATTCACTGTCTTGTATGACTGGGACCTTCAACCTGTTGTTCTTTTCTAATTAGAATAATTTCTCCTCCTGCCTTACCAATCAAATGGAGAAATTGTTGGGAGTTCTCGCCCCTCCTTCCAAGTTCCCTGTGATGTGCAGAGGCATGGGAAGCACGTGGCTCTGCTCCCCCATCTCCGCCAGCTCATTCCTTCCTCGAGGGTGAGGACTTGGAAGTTCATTTCCCACCAGCCAATTTCCTAGTGCTTCTCTTGAAGTAACAGATTGTTGGCTCCTGAGAAATTATTATTATTGAAATAGGCCTTAAACCAGGGTCAAGAATCCCTAAATGGATGTCTAATGGTCACTAGTGAGCAAAACAAAGGTCTAAGAAGTGAGGACGGGATCTAGTGACCATTAGGTATCAGTTTAGCCATTCTTGACCCTGATCGAAGGTCTTTTTCTGAAGGTTTAATTAAATGACATTATACAAACCACATTGACATACTTCTTCAAAAAACACAATTTCTCTGCCTCTCCCTTCCAAGCGAGTTCCAGTTCCCGGCCAAGATCCTTGGGTGACATTTGCACTGTGGCGTAGGTGTGGATATTTTCTGATAACAGCGGTGATAAGACTTTCAGCTGAGGCTCCCCAGGTACAGGCCTGCCCAAGTCCAAGGACAGCGATCACAGCTGTCAGTCATCACTACACTGCTGGGGGCAGTACTGCTCTTATCCCTGTTCTACAGAAGAGGAAACTGAGGCACGGTGCTTAAGGAACTGGCCCATGGAGAAGCTTCAGCCTGAGCCTTGTGGAAGCCTTGAGTCTTATGTTAGGACCTGCTCTCCTCACCACATCTTGAATGGTTTCCACTGATGAATAGATAGAAGCTGTTGGATTGATCTCGCATCCTGACAGCCAGTTGGCTGTCCAATACTCTCACCCAACAGCTGTATCTCCTGCTGTGCAGCATCTTCTGTAAATCTCCACTCTGTGTAGCCTTCGTTCAGTGGGTGACGTTCACTGAGTCACTCATTCACCAAGTATTCATGGAGGACCTTCTAAGTGCGGGTTCTCAGAACTGTGTGCAGCTCCACTGGGGAACAAAGCAGAGGTGCATGCCCCTGTAGAGAGCACAGTCTAACAGGAGAGACGGGCACTGATCAAGTCACTTGGCTATTAAATGAATTGTGAGACCTGACAGAAGTGCTCAACAGGAGCAGTGCAGGAGCGAGAACAGACAGCGGGAAGCCTGCTCCAGACTGAGAGTTTCTGCAACCTTCTCGTCTACCGTGAAACTTACACTTATTTTGAGGGTTGAGGGGCACCAGCAGGAAACAGTTGCACTTGTGAAAGTAGAGTAGACAGTAGAGAGGAGGCAGGTGACAAATAGAAATGGCAAGCAATAGAATATATTGGAATATATGAAGAAGCCATTTGGTGTAAACCCAATTCGGCCTGACTTTGTTTTTTCCGAAAGGGCCTGACTGTGGCCATTGAGCATCCATTGTATATCTGCTTTAAAGGTTTGTTTACTATGGCAAGAACAAATGGCCTTAAGATAAAGGTGCAACTTCCCCCGACATTGGCATTTCCTTAAGGATAAGCGTCTTTCCTTAGTCTAGGAGCTGATTGCTGTGCTCACCTTTGACCACCCAGCTCACCTGTGACCACCCGGCTCAATACAACAGACCTTCCACCCTGCTGTGTTCACTGAGACAGCAGATCTACCTGCTGTGTCCATCAATCGCTGTGCTGTGACAACAGAGCAGTCTTGCGACTATTGTAAAAGGGACATTTCAATTGTATGCGAAACATCCTCTTTGGGGGTATATAACCACTCTGTACACCCCACTTCTTTGGTGGCCTTTCTTTCTTCGGGAAGAAAGGCCCTGGGCTATGGTCCTCACATTTTAGCTCAGAATAAACTCTCCCAAATTTTCATTTATAGATTGGCTATGGATTATTTTCGTTGACACAGGGAATGCAGCGGTCTTTTCATTAGAGCCGGGCAGAAACAAGGGGAAATGGATTCACAGCAGGCAGTGAGAGTCCAGACAGTCTCGGCTGCAGCAGGAGGTGTTCGGTGGGCCAGCATCAGTGCTTCCTGCCCTTCCTCTCTGTGCTAGAAACAGGCACAGGGTTGATCTGCCTGTGCAGAGCCATTGTTCTTATGGAGACCAGGAACCCATTTGTGTTTGCAGAATAAGAGCCCCAAAGATGTCAAGGCCTAATCTTCAGATGGTGAACGTGTTAGGTTAGAGGTAAAGGAAATTCAGGCTGTCCTGGTTGCTACTCAGCTGACCATGAGTGAGAGATTATCCTGGGTTACCAGGGGGCGGGGGCAGTGCCTGGCACAGCCACAGGGTCCTTCTAAGTGGAAGGTGCAAGAAGGAAGCAGAGAGAGAGTAGGGCGGGAAAGACTTGACCCACCATTGCTGGCTTTGGATGAGGAAGGGCTCCAGGAGCTGAGGAATGAGGGCCGACTCCAGAAGCTAGAAAAGGCAAGCAAATGACTCTCCGTGAAGGAACACAGCCCTGCTGATGCCTTGATTTTAGCTCAGCGAGGCCGCTTTCAGTCTCTGAGCTCCAGAACTATAAGATAATAAATTTCCTTGTTTTAAGCCATTGCGTTTGTGATAATTTGTGCTGGTACCAATAAGAAACTAACATGTCATTCAATCATTTTTTCTTCCTGAATATTTCATTTATCACCTTGATTTGTATGTGAAACAATAGGTTTGACTATGAAAATGCAATTAAGATTGCTTAATCCTCCAGCCAGTCAAGTCCAAGCATGTTTCTGATGGCCCAACTCAGTGTCTATAACCCTAAGTTTTAAAACAGTGATTATTATAGAAATGTAAAAAAATGTATTGTTGTTTTTCTTTTGGGTTTTGGACAAAGACGTGTAGGATTTAGCATCTCTTACTTTATGTTCCTCCTTTTTATTCAAGATGAACTGTTCTCAAAACTGTCAAAACCACATAGACATGTTGTGTTTGCTGTGTTTCAGTTCATGGGGTGAGTAGAAATCCTGGCACCTGTGTTAATACAAAAACAGGGGAAACTGTACAAGTTTGGTCATTGTCAGATTTTATTATCTGAGAATGACAGTTGATAATCACTTCTTTGCTACGGCTTTTTTTTTTACTCTGACTTTTTAAAAAAATTAAATTATGTTATACAAATGATTATTTTTATAAAAATATAAAAGTGCTTTCACCTAATTTCTGAAGAGTACTAAGATCAACACTGTGGGGAATAAATTGTGGTTACATAAGAAAGACTGCAAACCATGCTTTATAGTCTAGTTCTCCAGTCTTCCAGGATATGAACTGTATTTTGTCAGCTCTAAGGTGTTCTTGATGGTAAGACACATCTTTATTTTCATAAACCAAGAAAGAAAAAACACTTCCAATTAAACTATTATCAGCCATGTAACTAAAGATATATTCTGATTCCAGAAGTGTTAAAAAGTGAAAACAATGCATGTCCTAGAATCCTTGAAATACTGCAGTCTTGAGTAGAGACACGTAGAGGAACCAAGAAGAGTGGGCTTGTGCCCTGGTGATACCAGACCTCTTAATCTCAGATTTGTGTGCCAATGTGCAGCGAGCCAAACACTGAGGCCTCAGAGCTTGGAGATGGAGAGAGGCCCCATTTGAGTTGAGAAGGTGGGAGCATGGGTTTGCTCAAATCCGCCTTCACCAGAGCAGAAAGCTGGGGGGTGGTAATAGAGCTAAGAGGCTTGGCAGGAGGAGCCTTGGAGAAAGAAAGGGGAGAAACAAAGGGGTCACTCCTGATAAACACCTGGGCAACCTGCCATCTGGTGACCACAACCTCCCTGAAGGCATTCTCTTTCTTCTGCAAAACAAACTCACAAATCCTGGAGACACCCACTCCTCAAGTTAAACAAGAAAATAGCAAATTAAGAAGATTCATCTATGTCTGTTTTTGGAACAAGGTCAAAGGCAATCATGTTCTTACTGAATATCTACAGTAACCCTCAGGTACCCGGCTTCACTGGCACCATGGAAGGAGATGGCCTCCTGGACAGGCTGGTGGCGCTTAAAGTGCAGGCTTTCACGATGGTGGGATAGTCCTATGTCTGTCAAGTAAACAGAACTGTATCAGCAAAACCTTAAGGCACTGCGGGAGAATACAGCTTACAGAAATCCTCTCCCAGCCAGTAAATGCCTACATCTCCTTCCCAGGCTCACAGTCCTCTCCCACTCCACCATTTGCTCCTTCTGGTAGACAGCTGCCAGACCAGATTGGCCAGCACTCCAGTTTGCCTGCCACCTCCCTGCTCAAAACCGTCTGTGATGTGCCCTCCTGTGGTTTTTGCTATGGTTCCCAAATTTGATGGTATGAAAACCAGTGTTGCTCAAAATTTCTCATGAACATATGCTTGATATTGATGTGGATTAAGGCTGCCCCAGCTAGAGAAGCCCAAGGTGACCTGGCCGACATGCCAAACTATACGACCCAGTGGACTTTTTTTTATGGTATGAATTAGGACCGCCCCAGGGAGAGAAGCCCAGGGCATCCTCACCTACATGCCGATCTATATGGCCAGATTCGTATCTAAAGTTACATGACTGCACAATAACCAGAGCCCATCTGCACTGAAATCATTTAATGACTTTTTACATCATCTTTTCTTTTCTCCAGTAAAAATAAGTCACGTACCCATGCCTTATAAAATTAGCCCTAACCCTCAACTCGGGGAGCAGCAGGAGCTCTGACTGCCCATGGGTCATGTCTCCATGCAGCAGCAGCAGGAGCTCTGACCGCCCGTGGGTCCTGTCCCCACGCACCAGCTCTGCCTGCCCATGGGCCCTGTCCCCATGCCAGCGGGGGCAGCAGAAGCGGCGGCAGCAGAAGCTCTGACTGCCCATGGGTCCTGTCCCCATGCTATTCCACACTATTCTCTAAATAAAAGAGCACTACTGCCAGATCTTGAGAGTCTAAGAAATCTTTCTTTCGACTCCTCGGCTCACCGACCCCGCATCAGATATTATTGCATTAGTAATACTTATTGGAAAGGGCATAATGACAAAAGGGTACTATTTGTTCAGTGAAGCTTAATAAATTTGTATTTTATTCATCACAAATACATCTAAATATGTTGGTAGACAAGAAGCCATACACGAAAGACATTCAACTTTCAGGCCATGCTTAGCAGAAGGGTCCCTATGATACAGGGTCCCAAGGGTCTGTAGGGGAGGAAGACATTTCCTCTACCCTCTCTGGGTTCTTCTGGCTGGAGAATGAATTAAATTCACATAAGACAGAATAACAGGAGAAAATTAAACACAGCTTTATAACATGTATACATGGGAGAGGCTCAGGCAAACTGAGCAACTCACCAAAATGACTGAAGCCACCACCTTAAATATCATCTTCAGTTAACAACAAAGGAGGATGTTGGGGGTGGAGGGGGAGTTGATCATGGGAGATTACCACACGTACAGTAAACAAGATGCAGATTTAAGTCCTTGCCTTCTGCATTGATAAAGAGTTTCTAAAGATAAGGTCATCCCCCCTTCTTCCTGGTACAGAGAGGGAGGCACCTTTACAGATGGAGATTTCCTTTACAATGTAAATGTTTCTTAACAAAGGGTAAGTAAACTCTGCTTTTCAGAGTTGCTTTCCTGTCTGCAGTTTATTAAAAGTAACCAGCCCCAAACAAGCCTCATGCCAAAGAGACGTATCTTGGGGTGGCCAATTCCAGGGCCCCACAAGTCCCAAGACCACAACCCAGGACCTAGTCCCTCCAAAATGAAGTACACAGCCTCAGCCTGATGTGCAAGGTCTTAACCTCTAGAGCATCCTGGAGAATGAGAACTTTACTTGAAGTGCCTCTGTACACTCCTTGAGCATCCAACCTGGACATCCCCCTAATCATTAATCATTGTGCTGCTATGTAAAATCACGTCCTGTTTTTTAAACTAGTGTTTAAATGCTGTCCTGTCATTTATTCTAGTCACGTATGTGGACTTTGCTTCCAATAATATCTAAAGCTATATCTAATTAGATTTAATTCCATTTTCCTTGAAGACTTAAGAAGCCTCTACAGGTGGATTATTACCCCAAATTCATGTTCTCTGTAAATCTGGATGTTTATCAGCTTATTTCAAAGGGTGGAATGCCTACATTGCATCTTTGCTTTTATTTCCCTCTTCCTGCTGTAGATTGGAAAGAAGATTAGTAGGAAAGAGTCTGCAGTAAGAGAAATGTTCACCTCCTCCCTGTGCTGTCTTAACCTTATCTCACGGCCAATGGTGAATTAATCAAAACTCGAAAAACTGCCTCTGGAGTCAGGATGAACGGAGCTAAGAAGCTGCTGATAATGCCTCTCAGGGTGATCCTCTTTCTTTTTAAAAAACCTGCTTTTGCTTTGTTTCCACTGGAGTTGTTTTTCTTCCCTAGGGGACACTGCAGTGATAACTGATAAGGGGATGGATGGAGAGGCTGCCTTCACAGGTGCCTGTCACACCTGCTAACTGGAAGCCCCTGAGCCAGGGAGGGTCTCTGCTGAGAGTCTGCTCTTCCAGAGAGAGGCCAACAGTACAGCCCAAGCTCAGGAAGCCAGCGAGACCACGAGGGACCACTGAGTGGATGGAGCAGGTCAGAGCTGCTGGCTGTGTCCTGCTCCCAGCAAGAGCACTGGCACCGCACGGCCTCTCCTCCCTAGTGCCCACTCCCCGGCCTCTGACACAGCAGCCTCTCCTTCTCCTTGGTGCCCTTTCAACTCACCACCCTGCCATCAACAACTCCTTCCTCACGCTGTGTTAGTCTCCATTGCTGCTGTAGCAAATTACTGCAAACTTGTTGGCTTTAGACAACATAGATTTATTATCTTACAGCTCTGGAGGTTGCATTCCTAAAATTAAGGTGTTGGCAGGGTGTTCCTTCTGGCACCCTAGAGGAGAATCTACTTCTTTATTTTTTTCCAGCTTCTAGAGGCTGCTGGGATTCCTAGCTGGTGGCCCTTTCCTCTCTCCCCAAAGCCAGCATTGTAGCATCTTCTAATCTCTCTCTCTCTCATGGAGCAAACATAATTACAAACAAAATTTTAAATGTGTAAATGCAATATCCTGACTTTACACATGAGAAAATGGAGACTCAGAGAGGTGCATGACCTGCCTAAGAGTTACTGACCAAATGGAGTCATTAATTGCAGGTTTAGATCAGATTTCAGAAATCCAATCTAGAGCTTTTCTGGGCGAGGATAATTGGCACTTCCACTGTACTGGGATCGAGGATAATACTTGACTCTCCCAGCTTCTAAAGCAGAAACTTCAGGCTGACATTTAGATTGTATGTGCAAGTGTGTGTGGTATGTAAATGAGAGTGTGTATGTGTGTACATGCAATGTGCGTACATGGGTGTGCAAGTGTGTGTGTGTGTGTGTGTGTGCCAGTGTCTGTCTGTGTAATCAATTTGACATCAGAGTCAAGTCTACGTTAAGCTTTAGTTGGTCGTAATGGATTTGAGAATCTCTGACAGAAAAAAGTATCAACGGTGAAGTTTGCATCACTTTTTGCATCTGGGTGAGTGGAATACCTAGGAGCTGCTGTTTTCCCATCCCACCCTCCCAGTCCTCAGGAGCTCTGAAAAACCACCCTTGATCCAGCCCAGAGCTTTCCCAGTGATCTCCCCAGAACTGAGCATGATGCCAGTGGAAGTGGAAGGAGCAGCCAGCCACACATCCCCAAGGGCCACTACACTTCATTCATTTGGTTGGTCAGCCGCTTAGTCACTCAACACTCATTGTTAAGCACCCACTTTGGACCAGGCGTTTGGAATGCAGGAATGGACTAAACATGGCTCCAGCCCTCGGGGAGCTCACAGTAAGAACTGGAGGAACAGAGACTCACAACTCAGTGTGTAAGAAAGATGGCAGAAAGATGCCTGGGCTCAGGGAACACAAGATGAGAGACCTTGGTCCTAAAGGGTAAAAAACAGAAAGAAAACTAACAAGTATGGGGCGGGCATCCATCAAGTGTCAATGTTGGCCCACCACTGGTCGTTATTAGAGTATAAGATTTTCTCCTCAAGGATAGTTTCTACATTGATTGAAAAAGAGAAAACTGTTTCCCTCTAGTGATCCTGTCACTGCCCAACATCAATCTACTGCCTACTCCGCCTCAGTTCATCCCCCGTCATGCACACAGAGGGTGCGCTAATGGACAGCTCTCTTTCCAGCGGGGCTGTGCTATCAGGTGGGGTGGGTAGGAGGGAAATTTGCCTCCACAAATGCATCTTCGGGACCTAATTTCCTGGGGAGAGCCTCAGCTGGCCCAACCAGGTGTGGAGACAGGGTCAGGACCAGTGGCTGTGCAGGGTGACCAGGAGGCCAGACAGAGGCATGAACCCTGAGTCCTGGGACACAAGCATGTGGCCTCCAAGGAGCTGAGGTGCAGCTGAGCCCACAGGGGCCTTTCCAGCTACCCGTCTGGCAGGTAAGGAGCATGGATGTTGTCACTCCCTCCTTACAATAAGTAAAAAGCAGAACAAAATTGGGAAAAAAGCAACTCTTCTTAGATCTGTCAGAGAGCTGAGATCACAGGGCAAAGTGCTGCCCCCAAAACTGGAAACACAGACAGGTGGATGGAACCACAGTCTCCAGAGCAGAAACCTCCATGGGACCCAGCAGTGGCGAGGGAACACCTGAACAGTAACTGACAACTCGCTGTAGGCTCAGTTAGCACAGTCTTAGAGGCAGAAGCTCCAGGGGGCCCAGTCACAGGAGGGGCCCACACCTCTGTGTGTCTTACCTCTGGGAGCTCGACCAGCTTTGCACAGTGACGATTAGGAGAAAGATCCCCTGTGCTTCTAGCAGGAGGTGGGGACAATGGCCAGAGCACTCTGCTCCCCCTGACAATGCCCTTGGGGAACTGCTTGACCAGAGCCTGACCTGCTGGGCCAGCAGAGACCACTTGGCCAGGGGGAGAGAAATACCAGCTGCAGCCACTCAGGCCACCCTTAGTCTAACCTAAGGCAGTGGAGGGAAAACAGAATGAGAGACTCTTGTGAAGGTCACAGCCCTGTCACATGCTCACCAGACACCTGAGACCTGAGGGTAGGACTGCAGGCCCTCCCTCCTCCCACACCGAGGACCACATTGGTTGGGCTCCAGTGTGATCAGAGGGGTTACGATGGGAAACATGGCATGTCTCAGACCTTATTTAAGGAGAACTGCCTGTCCCACGTCCAGGTTACAGAGATGTCATTTCTAAATACTAAATTAAGTTGTTGAGTTATACATTTAACAAAGTACCTTGTGAGAGCCCTCAATAGAACTGAAGTTTATGTGCAAAAAAACTCTAGGCAAACTCATGGTGTCTGTGCTCGTCATCAGAAAGGAGGTGTTACTGTTCCCTGTAATATTCACAAAACTGTTGTTGCCCCTCTTAGAATAATGACTGTGTAACTCAGACCATCCCGTCTCCTGCTGACTTTGCTCCTCTTATGCTTTGTAGGGGAGGAAGACATTTCCTCTACCTGCTCTGGGTCCTTCTGGCCAGGCTATGAATTAAATTCACATGAGACAGAATAACAGGAGAAAATCAAACAGAGCTTATAACATGTATACATGGGAGAGACTCAGGAAAACTGAGAAACTTGCCAAAATGCCAGAGGTTCTCACCTTAAATACCACCTTCAGCTAAAGACAAAGGAAGATGTTGGGGGTGGGGGAAGTCAGTTACGGGAGATTTCCAGAAAAGCACAGTAGACAAGAGTTAGGCTATGCAGATTTAAGTCCTTGCCTTCTGCATTGATTAAGAGTTTCTAGAGGCTGGCCCAGTGGTGCAGCAGTTAAGTTCACACGTTCCGATTCTCGTCAGCCAGGGGTTTGCCAGTTCAGATCCTGGGTGTGGACATGGCACCGTTCATCAAGCCATGCTGTGGTAGGCATCCCACGTATAAAGTAGACGAAGATGGGCATGGATGTTAGCTCAGGGCCAGTCTTCCTCAGCAAAAAGAGGAAGATTGGCATTAGTTAGCTCAGGGCTAATCTTACTCAAAAAAGAAAGAGTTTCTAGAGATAACGTCACCCCTCTTCTTCCTGCTACAGAGAGGGAGACACCTTTACAGATGGAGATTTCCCTTACAAGTGTAAATGTCTGTATGAAGTATGTCATTTATTTTTCTCTAAGATTTTTCTTTAAAATACATGCCATTGGGACCAGCCCAGTGGTGTAGTGGTTAAGTTCATGCGCTCTGCTATGGCAGCCCAGGGTTCACGGGTGTGGACCTAGACACTGCTCATCAAGCCATGTTGTGGCGGTGTCCCACATACAAAATACAGGAAGATTGGCACAGACTTTAACTCAGGGCCAATCTTCCTCACCAAAAAAAAAAAAAAAAAAAGCCATTTTTCCATGGATCTCTGAGGCTGTCTGGCTCCTAATGCCAGCAGAATGTTTTCTGTCAGTGCAGTTTTTATCCTGGTACAGAAAGATAATATCTTGACATATTAATCTTCCTGACTTTCTTTAATTTACTTCCTTGTGTGACTTTGCACTAGTTGGATAGAACATCCACATTGCCTTGAAAAGAAGTAGGTTTTTTAGAGCTGGAATGAAAAGCAGAAGAAAGAGTAAACATTTGACTTCTTCTGCGGCAAAAAGTCAACATGGGGCATGGATCATCAAACAGAAGCTAAGCTGATGTGTGCAGACTTTGCTACATGATTTAAGCAACTCAACTGAGTCACGTAGGCAGAGTAGCCAGTCGTCCTTTGGAATTCCTATCAATAGCTGCCTGCATGTTAACCACGGATCACTGAGCAGAAAGACACCCCCTGAGCCCCAAACCTCACCGAGTCCCATCCAAACAGCTGCATTTGGGGCCCTCATGCATCATGGCCCAGGACGTGTGCAGGACCTCTCAGATAAGAGAGGGCAAGCACTTGACAACCTGGTAAGTTGCAGTGATTTAGACGGAAAATGTCCCCTCCAGGGCTTGGGTGAGGTTCGAAAATGGTGATGCTGGCTGGTGACACACTAGAAAAGACCCATGTGGAGATCAACTGAAGGTTTTGGTACTGAAATTTCCTTGCCTTTTAAAACCATCACAAGCAAGTTCACTGATGATTCTATTGGGTTCATGTTAGCATTCACATTTTAATTGTCCTCATCCTCTTTTAAGGTGGTATTTAGAAGGCCCTAAATTATGTTTTACGTGCTCTGCATGGTTCCCTCCTAGAAGTTTAGAGAATCAACTTACATACAGTGGATGCAACTTCAGCATTCTGGGCAGAACCAACTTTGGTGCTTCCTTTTCTAAAAACAAGTTTCCTAAACATGAATAATATGATCTAAGAGGAGTAAAATCAAGACTGAAACATCCCATAGCTACACTGCTAATAGCCAAGATGGACTCACGTCCACATGACCCGAGGGAGCCCTCCTCTCATTAGCTGAGAATGGAGCACACAGTGAGTACCCAAAAAACAGCAACTACCGTCATCATCATCATAATTCTCCTGCCCCAGAGAAATGCATCTGACCACGTGTTTGATTAGAGGGTCCTTCTGATCATCTCACAACTGGAGAGAGAAGAGTTGCAACCAAGACACACACTTTCATGGTCTTCCATATTTATCTATGTAGTTGCTTTTGTTAATTTCCTTTATTTCCTTGTGCAGATTTGTTACTATCTCAGAGCCTTTCACTGCAGCCTGAAGGACTCCCGATCGCATTTTTTTGCAGGGCAGGTTTGCTAGTTACAAATTGTCTCAGTTTTTGTTTATTTGGGAATGTCTTAACTTCCCTTTCATTTTTTTTGAGGAAGATTAGCCCTGAGGTAACATCTGCCGCCAATCCTCCTCTTTTTGCTGAGGGAGACTGGCCCTGAGCTAACATTAGTGCTCAGCATCCATTTATATGTGGGATGCCTGCCTCAGCATGGCTTGACAAGCAGTGCCATGTCCACACCCAGGACCCGAACCGGCAAACCCTGGGCTGCCAAAGCAGAATGTGCAAACTTAACTGCTGCGCCACTGGGCCGGCCCCTTCCCCTTCATTTTTGAAGAATGATTTTGCTGGAAATAGAATTCTTGGTGGACAGTCTTACTTTCCACACTTAAATCTGTCACCTGCTGCATCTGGTTTCTGATGAGAAGTCAGCTGTGGGTCTTCCTGTGTGGCCTTGAACAGCTTCTCTCTTGCTGCTTTTGAAGCTCTGTGTCCAGCTCTGGACAGCTCAGTTATGACATGTCTAGGTGTGGACAGCATTGAGTTTATCCACTTGGGGATAAAACCTGGATATGTTGAGCTTCTTGAATGTGTAGATTAATGTTTTCCATCAAATTTGGGAAATTCAGACTTCCTAAATATTGTTATTTCTTCAAATATTCTTTCTGCCCCATTCTGTTTCTCTGCTCCTTCTAGGACTCTCATGTGTCGGTACACTACCTGGTGTCCACAGGTCCCTGCGGCTTTGTTCATTTCCCTTCTTATCCGTTTCTTCTTTTACAGCTATGAGTGGGCACGTGATTGAGATGTAAGAGGAAGTGTTGTGTGGGACTTTCAAAAGATCTCTTTAAGAATGAGGAAATATGCCCCCTTTCTCCCCTTCTTTCTTCCTGCTGCCTAGAATGTGGATATAATGACTGGAGCTCCAGCAACTATCTTGGGCATGGGCTGCCGTTAAGGATGGAGACCGTATACGCTGGAGATATGGGACCCTCATGAGTTTATGGAGCCACCATGCTTTTGGACTGCAATCTCCAGACTTCCTACTTCTGGACTTCTTTTATGTGAGAGAAATAAACTTCTATCTGGTTTAAGCTATGCTTATTTTGGGTTTGGAAAGATAGGCTCATGCCACTTACATTACCTAGGTTTTGTCTTGGAGTAAAAGTAAAGAGCATTTGTAGAAAGTTTGAACAAAATTGTTGGTATTTTTGCTCTTCTTGCCCCACGCATCCTTGGAGGTGGAGTAAGACACCTAGATGTGGGTCAGCAGATAGAGAAAGGTAAGGCCATCACCAGGCAGGAGGTACTCCTTGTTTGGTTGACCAGGGTGCCCTGGCCTTGGCTGTCTCTGTGAGGGGGTCCTGGTGCACACAGAGATAAATTCTGGTCCTTATACAGACCTCTTCTCCAGGCCATTGTTGGCCTTCCTCAACTCGCCCCTAAAGCCCCTTCTCCTTCCTGTCTTGCCATCTTCAGCACTCGGATGAAGCTAAGGTTTTCATCTGGACATAGAAGCTGAATTTCTGTGTTCTGATTTTATCATTCCCGTGTGTGCATTAGATATTTTTCTTCGAAAGATAAGGATCACTTGTGATGGTGTTTTTGCCCATTCGATTCCACTTTCTGTTCTAGATCAGTTGGGTTTGCTTTAACTTCATTCTCTCCCAGACATTATTGGAAGAATGATTAGTGCAGCCCATTAGCCATTTCTTCATGTTATTATTCATCACCAAACCAGAATTAGTTTTCCAAAATTATGTAGCGCATTACCATAATGATTTACTAAAACCCAGATGCATTAAAAATGCTGCCTTCCTGTTGTTCCTGTTTTTTCGGTTCAATCCAAAAAGCAGTAAACTTCTGCTGACATAATTGCTTGGAAAAACTCATGCTGTTTAACATGCAATTTTGCTATCTTCAATTTATTAGGTTTTTATTGTAGCCCTGGTGACTGGGCATCTGTGGCAGGTTGTCATCATTTGTACAACTAGTGACCTAACCAGAAACTTGGAGAATTCTCACAACTGCACAATCTCTTATCAAAATATATTAGGAGACAGGGGCTAGCCTGCTGGTGTCGCGGTTAAGTTCACACGCTCTGCTGTGGTGGCCCGGAGTTTGCGCGTTCGGATCCTGGGCACAAACCTACACACCACTCATCAAGCCATGCTGTGGTGGCATCCCACAAACAAAATAGAGGAAGATTGGCACAGATGTTAGCTCAGGGACAATCTTCCTCAGCAAAAAAATTAGCTATTTTTTTAAAAATGTGTAAGGATGACGTCTCATTAAGAGATGGGAGTACCGATAGCTATCACAATTTTCAAAGGCATAGACCAGTCATGGGCTGGAGCTGGCTCATATTGGCTTGTGAGAGTTGATTAAGTACATCTCTTTCCAGCTCCTCATTCAGTGACATCATATTGGTACCTTGAAATTGGCCATAGTGGGAGTATTTACACCACAGAAATTGGCAAACACTTCAAACCAGGGCTTCTCTCCCCACTCCTCTGAAGAGCTGATTTACCAGCACACCACTGGACATCTCCCAGTTGGCTACCTGGGCCACGATTTTTCAGAACGCTGTAATGCCTCACAATCTGTGCCCTTTCATAGGGACAACTTCTCCCAATTCATTTGTGATGGTCATTGGAGCCCATCTCCACATAGGGCTAACTGGCATTATCTGACATTATCCCATGTGGTTGATTTTCCTCTGCTGACTCCTCTAAGCCACACCACTTCCAGTTGCTAACCAGTGGCATAGTTTCCTCTCCTGCCTTCTGTTCAAATAGCCAGCAATGCTCAGCTCCTCTCTGTTGACAGCTGGTCTCCCATTCCTCCTAGCTCCCACCTGGCCTCCCAGAACCCCTCTGCTCTCCTCATGCCTCTCCCCCAGAGAAGGTTCCCCTTAATAGACTTTGCTCATCCATCACCCAGAGGCTGTGCCTTTGTGCTCCCTCTAAGGAGGATACGATCAGTGTCCCCTCATGAAACAGAGGGACAGTGTCATGAGGGCAAGAGACCAGGGTGACCTAAGGTGCCTGGAAGTCTGGGGCAGTCAGAGGGCCAGCCCAGCAAGTACCCAGAGACGCTGTTGTTAAAGGGCTGCAGACAACTTAGCCACCAAGCCTGACCCGGTGGTCTTGCATTTGATAGACAGAGGGAGAGGGATCTGGGAATTCCAGGCTCAGATGACAACAGACATAGAAACTCATCTATTGTGTTGGGCAGAGAAAACCAAGTTTGCAGTAGGAGGCTTGGCTCCAGTCCCAATTCTGCTATCCTACATCAGTTGTGTGAGTTCTAAAGGTTGGGCCTTATCTGCAAGGAGGGATAAGCCTCCAAGGCAAAGGTCTGTCTCGGTTCTAACAATCTATTGCTAGTTTATTTCACTGCTTTGTTCTCACATGAAGCAGTATAGAAAGAAAACAAGCACATGTCACCATGGAAGCAGTCATACAGATGACAGGCTAACATCAACACCATATCTGAAGTGACTTTGAAGGTTGGACTTGTTCCCAGCATTTCAGCAATGGTTGTGTTGTCTAGATCGAATCACTCCAGCCAGGATGGGCAGCCAGTCTGTTGCACCTCCCTCCCTCCCTTCTCTAGAGGGAGTTCAACTTGCAGGGCTCCAACGTGTAAGACTTGAGTCCCCGTCTTCAGAGCGGTCACGGGCTTCAAGTCGAGGGCCAAGTTGGGCTGGGATTTCCATAACAAAGAAGTTATGAGAAGCTGTGGTTGTCTAGTGAGTGGTAAGGATAAAAAGTACTGGGGGAAGAGGACACTGAAGCTGGCCTGCTCAGTGGGGCTTCCCAGGGACGCAGAAGCAGGCATTAGGTCGAAGTCCAACCCTGGATCCACTTCTGCCTGCCTTTAGGGGCCCGACAAGGTTGCTTAGCCTTCCAGAAGCCTCAGGGCCTCATCTTCAAGACATGATAATAATAGGATCGACCTTTTGTGGTTATTTTGAGCATAAGTCAAGCAGAGCATTTGGCACAGAGCCTGGTGTGTAATGAGCACTAAGTAAATGTTAGCCACTAACATCATTATTGTTATTCCCCATGCTATTGTTATAATTATAAAAAGAGGTGGGAGGTAATCTGAGTCTTGAGGAACAGGGTAACGTGGACAGGCCAAGAACAACTTGGGACCTGGTGGAGACGCTCCCTTTAAGTTATGGATAGAATATCAAGACACCAGAACTCTGAGACCCTTGGAGATTTACCACTCATTTCTAGACTGGAGTATCTGCCATCCAGGACTAACCATCAGAGGGGAGCGAGCGTGGCTCCAGGAGATGGTACCAGAAACGTCTGCCCTGTTAGAGTCCATACTGTTATGAAGCTATGCTTTTTGTGAATTTTGGTACCTTCTTATGACTACGCCAGGCTAAAGTGACTTCTTTGCACCTATGACGCCCTGTAAAATTATTAGCCGTTTGTGCAACTGATTTGGCCCTTCCTTGGGTTCTTTTGAATTGTGACCTACATCTGTGATTGCTTGCTAACTGTCCCTATATAGATTTCCTCCCTCGTTAATCAAGGGCACAAGCTCCTGGAGGTCAGGAAGGTTCTACGGCCTCTGCATTTCCCACAACTCTTTGTACGAGTCTGTGCATGGGGCGAGTGCTCAACATATTTGCTGGTTGTTTGATTTTTTATTCAATACGTTGCATAAAATTTGACTAGGAACATGTCAGATAGAAAAACATTCCTCCCAAAGGAAAAAAAACGTATTGGTTTACTGAGGAGGTATAACATACTCGCAGTGAAATGCTCAATCGGATTTAACACATTCGTACTCTCAGCCCGAACAACACCAAACATTTCTATTATCCCAGAAAGTTGCTTCTGTCCCTTTCCCTTGCCCCTCAAAGCCACGACTGAGGTGGTTTCTATCACCATACGTTAGTTTCACCTGTTCTAGATTTCACGTGAATGGAATCACACAGTAATGCTTTTCTGTGTCTGCATTCTCTCCCTAAGATACTATTCTTGATAATCATCCATTATTGTTCCATGCATCAGTAGTTCTTTCTTTTATATTGGGGAGTAGTATTCCATTGTTTGAACATACCCCAGTTTGTTAATCCACTTTCTAGTAGATAGACATCTAAGTTGTTCCAATGACTAAAACTGCTATGAGTATTATTGTACATGCTTTCTGTGGACATGTTTTAATTTATCTTTGATAGATACCTAGAAGTGGAATGTGCTGGGTTGTATGTATTAATGTAAATGTGTCAACTAGCAGGGTTATTGGTAGCTTAACCTTTTACATATGGCTCTGTTCACTACCTAAAACACGGAAAGATGGAAGGGAAATAATGTTTACTGAACAAATGGATCCAAATATTAATACATTTGACATTCCCAATATTCTTAGAGGTAGACACCACCACCTTCACTTTCAGGTGAGAAACCAAGGCTCAGGAGGTTGAGTTACTGACAAATAGAAATGGCAAGCAGTAGGATATATTGGAGTATGTTAGGAAACCATTTAGTGTAAACCCAATTTGGCCTGACTTTGTTTTTCCAAAAGGGCCTGACGTGACCGTTGAGCATGTATTGTATATCCGCCTTAAGCATTTCCTGTGGTATGGATTATTTGCGTCGACACTACTTACACTATCTAGGCATCTAGACAATGGTTGCGAGTCTGTGCTCTAGTTGTAGTACAGTGGATCACCTCTTGATCAGGTGGCAGGGTCAGCCTGGCTGTGGCATTGTGCCAGGCTGAGCAGAGAAGGTTTTGGAGCTGGACAAAGAGTTGTGGACTTGCAGACTGGCTACTATCAGGATGAATCCGGCTGAAGATGTCTTGTTTGGCAAGTACGGAGTTTCAAAAGTTGGGGGATGAGATGCCTGTAGGTGGCTGTGCCTTCATGTTAGTCTTCCCATTCTGACATCACACACTTACCATGCGCTCCTGGCCACCAATTTAGTCTACAACCCTAAAATTCTATTCTAATCTTTGTCTGAAAGATTAGGAGACCCAAGACCAAGAGGATATTTGAAGCAAATAAGCAAGCAAACAAATAAGCTTGGCCAACCCAGTCTCCTGCCTCTGGCCTCATCATGGCTGACTGTTGGCTTCTGATGCTCACAGCCACTTGACCTTCCAGTGCCCTCCTGGAGGCGTCTCGGTTGCTCTTGTCCCTGGGCTCCCGCCACATTATGTATGTCTTGCAGCCCTTATCACCTCATTGTATCACTGTATGTTTGTCATCCTTTATCTGCATTGAATGGTAAACTCCTGAAAATCAGGGATTTCAACTTTGTATCCACAGCACGTCTCACAGTGTCTAGCACATAGTCTGCATGGCACTTTCACTCTGGAGACACTAATTTATATATTACTCTACCAATTCTATACCAAGGTCATGTCGACTGTTGACAAAAATAATCCATAACCGCTCTATAAATGAAAATTTGAGTGAGTTTATTCTGAGCCAAAATGTGAAGACCATGGCTTGGGGCCTTCTTTCCCAAAGGAAGAAAGGGCACCAAAGAAGTGGGGTGTACAGAGTGGTTATATACCCTCAAAGAGCATGTTTCACATATCATTGAAATGTCCCTTTTACAATAGTCATGAGACTGCTCTGTTGGCACAGCAATTGATGGATGTGGCAGGTAGTAGGTCTGCCATCTCAGTGGACACGGCAGGGTGGCAGGTCTGCTGTCGCAAGCTGTGTGGTCACAGGTGAGCAGAGCAATCAGTTCCTAGCCTATGGAGAGATGCTTATCCTTAAGGAAATGCCAATGTGGGCAAAAGTTGCCCCTATATCTTAAGGGCATTTGTTCTTGCCACAGGAAATGTTCAAAGCGGATATACAATGCCTGCTCAATGGCCATGTCAGGCCCTTTTGGAAAAACAAAGTCAGGCCAAATTGGGTTTACACTAAATGGCTTCCTCATATACTCCAGTATGTCCTATTGCTTGCCATTTCTATTTGTCACAATGCAAATAATCCATAACCAATCTATAAACCAAAATTAGAGTGAGTTTATTATGAGCCAGATCTGAGGACTAGCTTAGTCCTGGGCCTTCCTTCCTTGGGGAAGGAAGGGCACCAAAGAAGTGGGGTGCACAGAGTGGTTATATACTGTCCTGGAACAAAGAGCATCCAGCACACATGATAGGAACGTCCCTTTTACAACAGTCATGTGATTGCCCAGCCAGCACAGCACAACTGTTCACACAGTAGGTAGTAGGTCTGCTTCTTGGTGGACACAGCTGGGTAGCAGGTCTGCTGTCTTGAGCTGGGTGGTCACAGGGTGGGCACAGCAATCAGTTCCTAGCCTAGGGAGAGACGCTTATCCTTAAGGAAATGCCAATATGGGGGGAAGTTGCATCTTTCTCTTAAGGCCATTTGTTCTTATCTTTGGGACACAGCAAATGCTTAAAGCAGATATACAATGCATGCTCAATGGCCACAGTCAGGCCCTTTTGGAAAAACAAGGTCAGGCCAAATTAGTTTTATACCAAACGGCTTCCTCATATACTCCAATATATCTTATTGCTTGCCATTTGTTTGTCAGTCATAGGGTGTTTTTTGGTTTTTCTTTCTTATCTCAGTATTACTTCTGTATAGAAAGCAAAATTACTCTTCATATGTTGCATAGAGATTCCATTAAATATATTATGATAACTGTTCCATAGTGGCTGGAACAAGGAGAGAGACAATTCCCTGAGCCTGGCTGAGCCTGGAGGGGACAAAGTCGAGATTGTCCCAAGAGGATCAGGATCACACTCCCTGTTCTGTGCAGCACTTGGGAAGGTCAGGGAGATGTCTGTGTAGTGTACTTCAGGAAGCATGGGGGTCCCTACGCTGGCCATCACCCCAAGCCCCCAGTGAGGCCTGGAGGCACCCAGGACTGCCTGTGACCAGGGACGGCCCCAGCTTACTGCCAAGAGAGACCCCAACTCTGGGGAGGGGCTGCAATGATGAGTTTAAATGTCCCCAAATCCTTGGATATTATCAGAACTGGATTACTTGAAAGAAAATAAAGAAATCTGATATTTTCCTCAGAGTATAGAAACTTGTTAGAGGAATTGAACGCCTGTACCATCTTTGGTAAGTAAGCAACTCCTTTCAGGTCTTGTTTCCCCACACTGAGCCTTGCAGCCAGGTGACTCCTCCACCACCCCCGGCTACCCCTCACATCTACAGAGGCGTTCCTCCTGGCCCCCCTGCTGTTTCCCTCCTCCACTGGCGGAGATTCCAGAGGGCAGAGAAGACATTCCTCTTTATAAGCACAGAGTGCAATGATTGGAGCAAAGTAGGCTCTCAGAGGTACTTCTGACCTGAACTGCTTTGTGGACACTGTTGTTACTGTGTGGACTCCTGCTGTTACTCTCTGGGCTCCTGCTGTTACTCTCTGGGCTCCTGCTGTTTCTGTGCAGGTTCCTGCTATTATTGTGCAGGCTCCTGCTGTTACTCTCTGGGCTCCTGCTGGTGCTGTGCAGGGTCCTGCTATTACTGTGTGGGCTCCTGCTGTTACTGTGTGGAAACCTACTGTTGCTGTGGGCTCCTGCTCTTACTCTGTGGATTCCTGTTACTTTTCCTCCTCTTAGTCCAGCTCCTTCACAAGGAGCTATGTGGATGTTGGCAAATTAGGTTACATTTAATTCTCTTCTTATGTCCCCCCATGGTGATAGTGGGGTCTTGGCTTGGCAGTATCTACCAGAATTCCATATGCAGTTATCCTTGACCCAACAATTCCAATTACAGTAATTTACTTGCAAATATACCACCACGAATTAAAAAACATAAAGAAAAAAGCTTCATACATACAGTTATTCATGGGGCTGTAGGGAAGGAAGATATTTCCTCTACCCACTCTGGGTCCTTCTGGCTGGACAACTAATTAAATTCACATGAGATGGAATAACAGGAGAAAATTAAACAAAACTTTATAACATACACACATGGGAGAGACCCAGAAAAACTGAGTAACTTGCCAAAATGGCAGACGCTCTCACCTTAAATACCATCCTCAGCTCAAGACAAAGGAGGATGTTGGGGGTGGGGGGAGTCAGTTATGGCAGATTACCAGAAAAGCACAGTAAACAAGAGTAAGGTTATCGTGCAGAATTTAAGTCCTTGCCTTCTTATTGATAAGAGTTTCTAGAGATAAGGTCATCCCCCCTTCTTCCTGGTACAGAAAGGGAGACACATTTAAGGAGGGAGATTTCCTTTACAAATGTAAACATCTCTTTACAAAGGGTTAAAGTCTATTTTTCAGAGTTTCTCTCATGTCTGCAGTTTTTAAAAGTAACCAGCCCAAAATAATCCTCATGCCAAAGAAACATGTCTTGGGGTGGCAAATTCCAGTCCCCCACAGGACATTATTTTTAATAGCAAAATATTAGAAAGAACCTAATGCCCATCCATGGAGAATATCTAAATAAACTACGATATATTCACATAATGGAATAATCCGCAACTGTGAACGAAATAAAGAAAAGAAGGCAGGGAGGGAGAAGGAAAGAAAAAAAGGGGGCAATTCTTAAATCCGGGATATGCAAGCAATATTACCAACTTCAGTCCACAATCCCTTTTACATTATTGTAAAAGCATGTAGTCAAAGAACGCTATTGTAATAAGCACATCTGAAATAACTTACAAAAATATTTTTCCAAAATATGAACTTACGATATGCTTCCTGCAATGTGTTCAAAATATAAAAACACGCATTTTATGCCGAAAAATATTAAGATCAAATACTTATATATTGTTCACTATCCACCAGGCACTGTTTTAAATATTTTCCATATGTTAATCATTTAATTCTTATAAATATCCTGGGAGCTAAGTACCACTCTCATCTCCATTTTCCTTGTGGGGAAAAGAGGAACCGAGAGGTTACAGCCTTAGCGAGTCCACACTCGCCATCAGCCACTCCTGGACCAACCCCCGCAGTCGGGTTAGAGCCGGGCTCTCATCACTGGGATCTGAACTCTGCGGACTGATTCAGCGGCCTTGCGCCCCGTCCCTCCCACTAACCCCCACATTCTTTTTTCCTAATTGGGAGAAAACCCCACATGTGGAAGCGGGGCCTCCAGAACACTTCCGACCCTCCAGAAGGCTCTGAACAGTACTCTAAACGGCTTATAACAGAAAGCACTTGAGTCTTAAAGGAAGTAGGGAAGATGAAGCGCACAGGAGGTTGCGGGCAAATCCGAGCCGGTACTGAAAGTCACGCTGCGTCCCGGGCAGGGTTGGACTGGAAACTGACAGCTGAGTCGGAGCATGCGCGTCTCACCGCAGCCGGGGCCCTCAGCAGCATCCAAGCCCCACTTCTTCCGGCGGGAGCACAGCCGGTACCCGGGCCCCGACGCATCGCCGCTTCCGGCTTCCCACGCCGCGCTCACCGAGCACGCGCCGGCAGGGGCGAAGCGGCGCCATTGCGCATGCGCGCGCCGCGGCCGCGGTGAGCAGGGTAGCAACACAGCCCCGCGGAGCCCCGCCGGCCAATCAGCGCGGCCGGAGGCGGGACTTCTCCGCGGCTCCCTGGTCAGGGCTGGGCGACTTCCGGCAATAAACCCTGTGGTGGCGGCGTTAGGGGCCCTGAGGCGGTGGAGCTCCAGGTGGGACGGGCGTTCTCGGCCCCAGGTTGGCGCCCCAGGTGGGGACGGGGTCGGGGGCGCCCGCGCTCCAGGTGGGGAGGGGGTCGGGGGCGTTCACACTCCAGGTAGGGACTGAGGTTGTCCGCGCTCCAGGTGGGGATGGGGTGGGGGCCGTCCGCGCCCCAGGTGTGGACGGGGTCGGGGGAGTCTGCACTGCAAGTAAGGACTGAGGTTGTCCGCGCTCCAGGTAGGGACTGAAGTTGTCTGCGCCCCAGGTAGGGACGGGGCGGCGGCGTCCCCGTTCCAGGGGGTGGACGGGATGGGGAGGGGGGCGTCCGCCCTCCAGGGGGGAACTGAGGTTTTCCGCGGCCCCGGTGGGGCCGGGGCCGGGGGGGGCTCCGCGCCCCAGGGGGGGACTGAGGTTGTCCAAGCTCCAGGTGGAGACGAGATGGCGGGGGTCCGCGCCCCAGGTGGGACTGACGTCCACGCCTCAGGTGGGGACAGAGAGGGGGGCGCGTCCGCTATCCAGGGGGGGTACTGAGGTTGTCTGCGCTCCAAATGGGAACGGGGTAAGGAGCGTCCGCGCTCCAGCGGGGGACTGAAGGAGGGGCGTCCGCTCTCCAGGTGGGTACTGAGGTTGTCCACGCTCCAGGTGGGGGCGGAGGGGGCGCTTCCGCGCTCCAGTGGGGGATTGAGGTTGTCCGCGCTCCAAGCGGGAACGGGATGAGGGGCGTCCGCGCTCCAGAGGGGCACTGAGGTTGTCTGCGCTCCAGTTGGGACGGGATGGGGGGCGTCCGTGCTCCACGGGAGGGGACTGAGGTTGTCGGTGCTCCAGGTTGGGACGAGATGGGGGCGGGGTCCGCGCTCCAGACAGAGGCGGTCTGTCTGCAGCACGATGCAGACTCCCGTCGGCCGTTGCCCCCGCAGTGTGGGCCGCCCTCTCTGCCCCTTCCATCTCCCTTCGGCGACAGCCCCTTGTTCCCTTTCTCCGTGGACCCCGGCCTCGGTGACTGCCCTTCCCCTGCAGTCCACTCTGTGCCTCTTCCACGGCTTCACTCCTCTCTCTCTCCTCTGTTCCTTGTCTGCGGCTCTCTCTTCGGTGCCTTCTTGACGTATTTCTCTTGCAGCTGACCCTTGTGAAGTTTGCATCCTTCCTTCGAAGTAAGCTCGGATCCGCCTGTCTTCCAACTGGGTCCCATCGCTCTCCTTGGGCCTTTTCAGACTCTTTTTGAAAACTCAGGAATCCAGAGGATCCTGTTTCCCTGTGAAGCCCTCTTTTCTTGCCACCTCCAAATCCTTACCATCCAGTCCAGATCAGAAAAGACACATTTTCTCTTACTCTTTCATATTCCATTTCTCTTTCTCTTTTTTTATGTTCTCTAATTCCATGAAGCATCTGTGATTCTCTCTCACACCTTTACAGTAAATCTCATTTCTGATTCTCAACCCTCAATTTACCATTTCTCGATGTTCTTTCTGGATCGGTTTCCTCCACACTTAATAAGCGTATTCACTGTTTAAGTTATTTGGAAGTCTTGTAAGGAAAAGAAAGCAATAAAAAAGATCAAATGTCTGTCAAATTGAGACCCAGTCATTCTTTCTTATCTCAGGAAATGAAAATTATTTTCTCAAAATTTATGATGAAAAATAAGAAATAAGGGGGAAAGAAACCCCTTTGTCAGTCTTTTTCTCTGAATGTCATACTATTATTTTCATTGCAACTTGTTTCTTGTGTATAGTGTATATAGTGCTAGCTCTTGCTCTGCCCTTACAGTTAACTGCTGTCCATAGTGGTTATTCCATTTCCTTTTCAACTAACTTAAAAACAAATAGCAAAATACATGTAGCCTTTTACAATTTATTAGAGTTATGTTTCCTGTCGTGTTTTCTTTGTCTTAGTGTTTTTATATTTAAATCAATCATTACTTTAGGTCATATCTGGTGATGTATATAATATAAAGTAAAAAGGTGGGCAAAAAACCCTCACTGTGTTATGACATCTGTTTTCATAGGATGTTCAGGAATTGCTACTGTAGAAACAGTGATAGAGCAAGGACACTGGAGTGAGTCCTCTGAGTGTAACTCCAAGCTCCACCAAACCTTTTGCCTCAGTTTCTTCATCTATAAAATAGAGAATTAAACCTGTAAAATGGGGATGATGACATTCCTACCTTGTAGGGTAGTGGTAAGGACTAAATGAGGTAATAGAGGTAAATTGTTTAAGATAATGCCTAACCCATACTAAGATCTAATAAACGTGTGCTGTTATTATTATCATTAGTTAACGAAAAGTATGCTTGTTGAAGGAAAGACACTTCTTGGTTAGTCCTGACTCTAATGTCAGAAGTTTCCACTCGCAAATGAACTTGGTGAGGTCCTATTCTGCAGTGCTCCACCCCATGTCCTGTAGTGCTTTGCCCCATGCCCTGTCAGTGCTCTGCCCCATGTCCTGTCCTTGCTTCACTGCATGTCCTGTCAGTGCTCCACCACATGTCCTGTAGTGCTCTGCCCCATGTCCTGTCCGTGCTCTGCCCCATGTCCTGTCCTTGCTCCACTGCATGTCCTGTCAGTGCTCCACCACATGTCCTGCCTGATCCACCCCCATGTCCTGCCCGTGCTCCCCGATGGCTTTTTGTTATTGTTTGTAGTAACTCTGCTTCCAGAGTCTGTGCTTTAGTTCAAGAACTGTATAAGATTATACTTTAAAATAAAGCTTGATTGTGATTCAAAGAGCGTAACATGACAAATCTATGGAAATATACATCTTCAGCGAAACAAGTCTTTTCCTCTGTGTTGAAAAGAAGAACCTTAGAAATGTACAATTTTTTATTTGCGTTGTCCATTTAGTTGCATTTGACTCCTTCCAACCCATGGAAATACACTTAGCAGCTGAGAAATTCAGACCAACTATATTCGTTTCTCACAGAGTTGTTAAAGTCAAAGTGAATGATCTCTAGAGTTTTGGTAGTTGTAAAAGAATTGATTATCTTGCTGGAAACACCAAACTGATTCTTAACTTTACAGTGGAAACTTTGAGTAAGTGGTGTTACACGGATTGTTTGTGAGGCCTGAATATAAGTGTATTACATGGTGAGTGGACATAGTGTCTAAAGAGATAAGTACAAAGTTTCTGTGTCAAGTTTTGAAATATTTTGTCAGCTGAGATGTCAGAAGTTTCTGTTGCCTAATTAGTTGTACTTTCTGCCTCCATTGTCCCATTCAGTCTGTCCTGCAGGCCTTGGCAAATTATTCTCAAAACAGCACTGCTCATGTCGCTACATTGCTCAAAAACTTAATTATTTAGAGAATAAAGTTCAGACAACTTTGATAGTCAACATTCTCCATGATCTGGCTTCTACCCACCTTTCTTGGCTTCTACCTGCCAATCTTCCCATAGAGTTCTATTTCAACCAACCTATACTGCTTATTATTGTCAAATGTGTCACCTGTGTTACATCTTCCTGTTTTTTCACCTGCATTGCTATGGCTGGAATTTTTTCCTTGCTTCTCTGTTCCCTTAAGATCTAACCATGTGTCAAGGCCAAGCTCATGTCCTAGTTCTCTTCAGAGTTTTCCCGGATGGTCTGCTTTTTACTCTGAATTTCCTTTAGTTATCCTCTCTACTCTCGTTCAGCACTCAGATTACAGATTTCACAGATGTGTGTATTTTTGTATGTTTTACATATATTTACTTTATTGTGTTGTGTGTGGGTTTTCCTGTTTTTAGTCCCTCAGCTAGAGGGCACACCTTAGGGAAGGGACACAGCACAATAACACATTTAGTCAGTGCTTAAATGTTTGTTGTAGAAGTAATCCTGTATGTGGTTTGCTTAGCAGTATTCTGCACAGTTGCCACTTGACTTTTTTTCTTAAACACAGAACTCTGAGTCCACAGTTTTAATATGGTATTGAAGATACCTTGGCACTTGTCAGAGATGGTTCTAACAGACATTTTTCTCTTGTACGTGTTTTATGTGACAAAATTTGCCATTTAAGCATCATCTGCTACATCATACTACTACCCTTCCTTTGTAGGAGCGTTCTCTGGCCTGTTTCTGAAGCTTCACACATCAGCAAGTCAGACGTGTACTGTCAGAGACCATCTTGGGTAGTTCTGTGGGTTATCTCTTAAGTAGGGGGTTGCTTTTGCGTTTTAGGGGGATCAGTAGTTGTGAGACAAGTCTGCAAGACGAGGCTTATCAAAATAGTGCTGAGATTTAAGGCATGATTTATCAGTATCTTCTAAAGCAAGAATTTAAGTGAATCATTATGTGACTGAAAAAGATGTGTTCTGATTATGTTAGTTTAACAAGATGTGGAGATTCTCTTGGTCCAAATAAAAATGACTTCATATGTTTCAGATATAAACTCAATTCCAGTTCAGGAAGTAAGCACTTGTGGTTGATCCAGGAATGTTGAAGACTTCTAATTTCCTTCTGAACTTTTTTTGTCTCTTCCAACCAGTATAAATGCCTACTTAATAGTATGTTTTTTGTTAGTTGTAGTAAATGTAATTGGGAGATGGTATTTGAACACTTCCATCTCTCATGTACTCTATGATGTAAATATTCCCCATTAGTGGAATACCCAGTCTGTTTTGCACATGAGAGTAATATAACACACTACTCTATTAAAACTTTTTTTTTTTTGAGGAAAATTAGCCCTGAGATAATATCTGCCTCCAATCCTCCTCTTTTTGCTGAGGAAGACTGACCCTGAGCTAATATCCGTGCCTATCTTTCTCTACTTTATACATGGGACCCCTGCCACAGCATGGCTTGCCAAGCGGTGCCATGTCTGCATCCGGGACAACTGGTGAACCCCAGGCCGCTGAAGCAGAATGCACACACTTAACCACTGCGCCACCAGGCAGGCCCCTATTGAAACTATTTTTGATTGAATTATTAGCTACCTTTTTGTAGCTAAATTCAGTGTATACTTTTCACTTCTTAATCATATTGGCTTTGTTATAACATTTTCCTCTCTGTCAATCATTTCTTTCTTAAAATGCGTTCTTCTCCTGATTTGCTACTTTCCCCCATACCTCTCTAACTGTTCCTTTTCAGTTTCCTTCCTTGGCTCATCTTCATCTGTCTGTCCCTTAAATGTCAGTGCCTCTTAGAGTTTTTTCCTCAGCTCTCTTCTTTTCCCATGTATGTATACTCTGTGATATTCTCATGGCTTTGATTAGTGTCTAGGACTGATGATTTTCCTGTCTCTCTCTCCAGCCTTTCTCTCCTGAGCCATGGATCTATATATACATTCACTCATTCAATGTTTCTTAAGCTTCTCTTGCATGTCTGGCATTGTTCAATGTAATTGGGATAACAGAGTTGAACGAGACATTGCATTTTCTTGGAGGAAAACCGACAATAAGCATACAAATGATCTCAGACAGTGCTTATTACTGTGAAGACGCTATGTAACGGCAGAGAGACTGATGGGAGTGAGTGGAGCAGCCGCAGAGGGAGCTGTTCGGGTCAAGTGGTCAGGCAGGCCTTTCTGGGGCAGTGATGTTTCGGGTCGGCAGTGTGAATATCCAAGGCAGTTCTTAGCCCTCAGTGTGCATGAGATGACTGGTGGACATTTGAAAAAAATGCTTGTACTTAGCTATCACTGCAAATATTCATATTTAATTGGTCTGGGATGGGGCTGAGCACTTGTACTTTTTAAAAGCTTCCAAGACTGTGGCGTTAATGCACAGCAGGGGTTGAGAACCACTGATCAAGAGGAAGGCGGTTCCAGGCAGTGGAAGAACTGGTATTCAAAGTCTTGCTTTTACCAAGTTGTAAGCTTTATGGAGGTAATAATGTCTGTTTCATCATTTTTAAGTCATAGTTTTTATACTTGGAATCTAGTATAGTGCCAGTACAACAGATGTAGCAAACCTAGGAGGCATCTCCAAAACTGAAATCAGGGTCTCTCCCTTCTGTATTCCTTATGTCAGAGCCAGGTGAGAAAATCAAAATCTGGGTATCTTTGATTCCCCTCACACATCTAGCCTGCCTGGCGTTGTTCGTTGCCCCATGCGCCTTTCCCTAGGATAGCTTGGAACACTGAGTGGATGAGAGAGCAAGAGATGGCACAGGATGGGAGCCCCTTGATTTCTGTTTGACTCTACCTCCTAAGAGTTTCTAGACTCTCTTCTCTCTGTTCCTGTTGCAGCCATACTCTCACCTTTTAAAGGCCAGTATTGAGTAGCCTGCAATCCTAACTCTTGTTTCCTCCAGCTGCCTCCCCCCTCAATTCATTCTGCACAGTGTAACCCTGAGTTCTGTGAACCTCAAATCTAATGGAATCACTTACCTGCTGAAGTCTGTCTCTTGACTCCTCATTGACCTCAGAGTAAAGTCCACTCCTTTGACTTGATCTCTCCCTTAATTGCTTCTCCATTCTTCTAGCTGCTCCCTGCTCCCTCTCTTATGCAGTCATGCATTAACAGCGGGGATCCTGTCTGAGAAATGCATCGTTAGGCAGTTTTGTTGTGTGAACGTCATAGAGTGTGCTTACACGAACCTAGATGGTACAGCTTACTACACACCTAGGTTATGTGGGGCCACCATCAAATATGCAGTCCATGATTGACTGAAACGTTTTTATACAGCACGGCTGAACTGTAAGCTTCAGCCAGAGTGAACTACATACAGTGTCTGAACATGAAGATGTTCACTTTATGTTGCTTCTGATCTCTGGCAAAGAGACTTTTCTGTCTGGTACAGTGCTCCCTATTCTTCCTCACTCCCTGACTCCTGCTTGTTCTTCAGGTGTGAGCTGACATGTCACCTCTGGTACACCTTTCATGACATGGGCAATTTGGGGCTGATAAATCCACCAATACTTATCCTGTTTTATCATTTTAGTACAACTGAGGTACTGTGTTTTCTTCACCATTTTACCACCAATGTCTAGGCAGCATTTAAGGCATATGCAGAAATTTAAATGTTAAGTAAGAACTTTATTCACTAAAATTAATGAATAGATGTTCTAAATGAAAAGAAACTTTAGTTAGTTACACATATGTTTTCAACATAAATTAAATTTTTTATAGGAGAACTATGCCGTTTTTGGGTCAGGACTGGAGGTCTCCTGGATGGAGTTGGATTAAAACAGAAGATGGCTGGAGAAGATACGAATCTTGGAGTCAGGAACTTGAGAGAGAGCATGACCACTGTAGCATCAATCACAGCATGTAAGTTACAGCCCAGCAGAGCCATGTCGTTTGCTGCGTACTGTCTATAGCTTCAAATATTTTTCAAGCCACTGCAAAGCTGTGTAGCTTGTCACTTGGCTGAGAAATGCCTGCACACAAGGCTGGTGTGAAGAAACAAGTTATTTAGCTGCAGACTGAGCCTAGTACTTACAAGGTGCTGCTTGCTTCTTTTTATTGAAAACATTTAATTCTTACTATATGAGAGAGAGGTGGTGTTGTCATTAACCCCACATTACAGCTGAGGAACTTGAGGCAGCAGAGATAGAGTTTTGGCAGCGCATGTCAGAGACCCAGGTAGTAGTAGCTTCCACAGGCAGAAATATTATTTTCTCTCTTGAAAGCCTGAGTTGGTGTAGCGACTTTGCTGAGGGTGGAAAGATGTTTTGTCCTGTTGCTGTGCTGTCCCAAGAGGTAGCCTCGTCCTCATGGCCCAAGGAGCAGTGCTGCCCACGACATGCGCATCCCGGCCAGTGGGCGGAAGAGGAGGAGTGTGCGTGTCATATCTGCTCACACCTCATGGGCGAGAGCGTGGCTGAGGGGATGCTGCGAGGGGGTGGGGGTCATCCTCATGTGTAGCCATGTGTCCAGATCAGAGTCAGAGGTGGGTGAACACACAGGGGGTGGAGGGCCATGGAGTGGTACCTGGCATCTCCATCAGATCAAAATCAGAGGTAGGTGAACACATAGTGGAGTGGAAGGCTGTGGAGTGGTACCCGGCACCTCCATCAGATCAGAGTCAGAGGTGATGTGAACACACAGCGGGGTGGAGGGCCGTGGAGTGGTACCCGGCGTCTCCATCACCAGTGGTATGTGAGCATTTGGAGAGTTAGGAAGGTCTGGGGCTTCTTCCCCCAAGCTGTCATGGGTCTAGTCATTGAATTTACTGTGTATTTTCATTTGACACTTCCATAATTACCAGTTGTGTGTTTTGAACTTACAGGTTATCTGTTTTTCTGACAGAAATTTAGCAGCTTTAGACTAGAGACTGATTTTTGCAGTATTCAAAGCAGAAATTTTTTTTTAATTTTTATTGAATTGATAGGTTACAATCTTGTGAAATTTCAGTTGTACATTATTGTTTGTCAGTCATGTTGTAACTGCACCCCTTCACCCTTTGTGCCCACCCCCCACCCCACCTTTTCCCCTGTAGCCACTAATCTGTTCTCTTTGTCTGCATTTTTAAATTCCTCACATGAGTGGAGTCATACAGAGATTGTCCTTCTCTATCTGGCCTATTTCACTTAACATAATTCCCTCAAGGTCCATCTATGTTGTTGCAAATGGGACGATTTTGTTCTTTTTTATGGCTGAGTAGTATTCCATTGTATATATATACCACATCTTCTTTATCCAATCATCAGTTGATGGGCACTTAGGTTGCTTCCACGTCTTGGCTATTGTAAACAGTGCTGCAATAAACATTGGGGTGCATGGGACTTTTGGAATTGCTGATTTCAAGCTCTTTAGATTGATAGATACCCAGTAGTGGGATGGCTGGATCGTATGGTAGTTCTATTTTTAATTTTGTGAGGAATCTCCATGCTGTTTTCCATAGTGGCTGCACCAGTTTGCATTCCCACCAACAGTGTATGAGGGTTCCTTTTTTTCCACAACCTCTCCAACATTTGTTACTATTTGTTTTGGTTATTTTTGTCATTCTAATAGGGGTAAGGTGATATCTTAGTGTAGTTTTGATTTGCGTTTCTCTGATGATCAGTGATGATGATCATCTTTTCATGTGCCTATTGGCTATCCGTATATCTTCTTTGGAGAAATGTCTGTTCATGTCTTCTGCCCATTTTTGATCGAGTTGTTTGATTTTTTGTTGTTGAGTTATGTGAGTTCTTTGTATATTATGGATATTAACCCTTTGTCAGATGTATGACTTGCAAATATTTTTTCCCAGTTAGTGGGTTGTTTTTTTTGTTTCAATCCTGTCTTCCTTTGCCTTGAAGAAGCTCTTTAGTCTGATGAAGTCCCATTTGTTTATTCTTTCTATTGTTTCCCTTGTCTGAGAAGACATGGTGTCTGAAAAGGTCCTTTTAATACTGATGTCAAAGAGTGTACTGCCTACATTTTCTTCTAGAAGCCTTATGGTTTCAGGTCTTACCTTTAGATCTTTGATCCATTTTGAGTTTATTTTGGTGAATGGTGAAAAAGAATTATCAATTTTCATTCTTTTACATGTAGCGTTCCAGTTTTCCCAGCACCACTTGTTGAAAAGACTTTCATTTCTCCGTTGTATGCTCTCAGCTCCTTTGTCAAAGATTAGCTGTCCGTAGATATGTGGTTTTATTTCTGGGCTTTCAATTCTGTTCCATTGATCTGTGCACCTGTTTTTGTACCAGTACCATGCTGTTCTGATTACTGTAGCTTTGTAGTATGTTTTGAAGTAAGGGATTGTGATGCCTCCAGCTTTGTTCTTTTTTCTCAGGATTGCTTTAGCAATTCGGGATCTCAAAGCAGAAATTTATTTTGCATTTCAGATTAAAGTAAAGATAATGCATAATATTTGTTGAACTTATATTGTGGCATTTTTGCCATTCTGAATTTTATTTTCTCTTAATAAAATATATACAAGGTAGGTGATTACATATGCTGTTAGTATTCGATAATTAGTGTTGCACAGTTATGAATATTCAAGGTTGTCTTTTGTCTTGTGATTTTTATAGCAAATTATTTAAATTTACTGTTGGTTGAATATATATGGAAATATTAGATGTTTACTTGTACTCCCAGTGTCCTGTTAAATGTAGAGAGTCCTGGAAGTCACCCTTTAGGATGGGTAAACAGGTTACAGGGTGTTGGTTTAAAAAAACTGTCATTCTTGAAATACCATGTTACTGCTGCTCTGCACTAAGGAAGTTGCCTGAGTTTCTCCTTTTCTTTGAGTATTCTTTTCCTTCTCAGCCCAAACGTGTGTAAGTGCCTGAGGGTTCATTTCTCTGCACACACACAGAACTAGGGAACACAGCCAGGATGTGAACCCCATGTTCTCTCTTTCCTTCCCCTCCTACAGACACTCCCACTCACCCCTCCCATTCACACTTTGGAAAAGTCCTTGGAAGTAGTAAGGGTTGCTCACAGAAGCTTCTCTGTGTCAGCTGAAGAGGTCCAGTGTCCCTCCTGAGACAGACGGCTGCATCTCAGCCCCCGTTAGCTGTCCACTGCTGGAGACGTGCAGGGAGAATTCACAAGCCCTCCCTCTTTCACCCCATCCAGATGCCTCTCAAGTCCAGGCCCTCCCTCTCCCACTCTGCCTCCTTCCTTTCTCCTCCTCTTTCCCGTTCCCACCAAAACGCATATCTAGACCTGTGGGAGAGGCTGTGGATTGAGCCACAGGAAAGCTCTGATATTTCTTTCTTTCCCTGGAAGAAAAAGCAGTTTAACTTTGAGCCTAAGATTTGATAAAGAAATAAAACTGTATGTAACCATCATTTTAAATCACTGTATAAAATTACCTTATCTTCCTCCAAATGTCTTTGAGAGACAGAGCACTCATAATTCTTTGATTTGTAACTGGCTTTCTAAAATTAGGAAGAATATTGCACTAAAAATCATTTAGGCAATCAAGATTCTAACTGACTTTGTTAATTTTCTTTTTTGTAAATGGACATGAAAATAGAAGACCTTTAAATATCTCCCTGCTTACTTTTCACCTCATTTTTTAATTAAATGTTCAGAGGAAATAGGTAAGAAATTATGCAGTTCAACGTGGTCAATTCGGGGGCAGCCAGCCAGTTCTTACTGTGAATCCTGATTAATCTGCTCTTTTAAGCAACATTCATGATATTGTGGAAGTTGATGATGGAGCAGAATTAATTCCTATTTTGAATACTTAGTTCTTCTTTTAAAAGATGTCTAGAACTTACAAAATATTTTACTGCAGAGCACAGTTTGATACAGAGGATTCACTTTCACCCCTTCTGGGGAAATTTACTTATTAAACTGTAGATGCAAAAAAGAAGGTAGATTGGCTGGGCCACAGATTGATGGGAGGACAGCCAGTTGAGGATTCTGGTAGACCAGCAGACCAGGTGAAGAATGGTGAGAGCTTACCCACGGCAGTGTCTGTGCAGTTGGATGGGGTCAGAGGGCAGAATCAGCAAGAGAGCCAGTGACAGGCCAGACAGGGGAAGAGGGGAGCCCCAGAACGAGCCTCAGGTTTGGGCTTGGGAGATGGTCCTGAGTAGTAGTGGCTTGACCTTTCTACAGTTTGTGTTGTTGCCATGAATTGTATGATTTTCGTGAAGGAAAGGCATTGAAGAAGAGTGTTGAGGTACTATATATCTTTAAGAATTTGCAGCATTTCCCATCAGGTTTCACTGTTAGTAACCGTAGGCTTAGTGGAGGATGTACAAAGTTGTTCCTTGTCTTTTGTGAAGCTGAAATTTGATAGAGGCGTAGATGGTCAAATATATCATGTTTAGCTCTGCCTTAACAGTGACGTTCCTAGGGGTTTCTCCCTTTGCATTTAATTTGTTAACCTTTTCGTCACATTATTTTTATTTACGGCTCATTAAGTGTTTTGTTTCCTGTCCAGATTTGAATATCTTAAGGTTTGTTTTGGTTATTTGGATCTCAGTGGGCATGGCAATGGAGATCATTGTAAATTTGGGGCTCCGTAAAAGTTATCTTCAACTCTAGTAGTTCCTAAGATATCCCAAGATAGTTGAATTCTATAAAAAGCACTTTTAAATTGTGGGTTCCACAGGAAAAAGAAAAGCTGCATTTTTGATTCCCGTATGAGAATGCAAAAATGGTCTCTGATCACCATGACAGACAGAGAATTCAAGGGTCCTCTGGCTCTGCAGTGAGAACTGTGCTCCCTGGGTCATAGTACCTAGATGGGGAGACTTTCTTGTACCCATTTATTTAGTTAAATAAATACCCCATTGTTGTTTTGGTGTTTTTCCCCTTAGGATCTTTAGAGTATTGTTACAAGTTTCAGGAAAAACCCAGATGACCTTTCTTTGTATTTTTTCTTAGTGACTTAGAAAGTTAGCTTCAATGTCAGACTCAGCTATTTCAGGCAGTATTTGATGTTGCTGCTTTTTTAATTTATGATTTTGTTTGGATTGCAAACACCTGTCTGTTTCAATAGTGCATTTTTTTGTCAATTATAAGCCAACAAAAAGTCATACCTGAAGCATATAAAGTGAAAAGCGAAAATTCTTTGCTAGCTCAGATCCTGTTCCTCACGGGTAGCCCAGTGTGTGGTCACTGTCTTATCCAGATGTCAGTCTGCAAAGCATCAGTCTTTTTCTCCAACCCCTTCCTGTCCGTGCCTGGAACGATTTCAGTGTCCATTTTATGGCGCTCACAACACCCTGACCTCTCCTTTCTTGACGTCCTCCTTCCTAAGATTTCCTTCTTTTCTCTGTTCCAGCCACCCACCGATGGTCCAAAACCATGAACTAAGGCATCCCAATCGCTGAACATAATCTCTCTCCCTCCAAGTTTCCTGACTGCCACCTGCATCTCGACCTGTTGTTTTCCCATCTTATCAGCCCACTCTTTTGCGGGTCCCTTCTTGTCCCGCTCGTATACTGTGATCCATTGTTTCGGTAGTGCTCTTGCCAGTGCCCTAAGCTTCCATTCCAGTCTTTTTTTAGTGTACCCATATAGCACATCTCAACCTTAAATGAGCCGACACATGAGCAGCTAGGAAATGCAAGGAAGAAGAATCTCACCAGAGCACATAGTGAGTCCGCTCAGCGACTCACCCCTTCATCTGCTCCTCCTCTGCTCACTCTCCCCTGTTGTCACGTGCTCTCTCCCGTGCTCACTCATTCTTCACTCACTCAGTGGACCGCCGTTGACGGACTGTCTGCTCAGTCCAGATGGACCCTCTGTGCTGTCCAGCAGCTCGACTCTGTTTGGTCAGCTTGTGCTCTCCTCTTCCTAAGTACTCTCTCAAACCTCCTTCATTCTCCTCTAACTTCTAAGTCCCATTACGCGTCCGCCGTCTCTTAGAAGACTACCTCAGCTCCTGCTGCACCAACGAATCTGAAGACATCAGACTTGTTCTCAGAACCTTGGATTTTCAGTTTTCATCTTCATTATCTTTATCCTGAATCTTTATTGGTTTTATCCAGAAATGCACGAGATATCTGGATCAGACTTTTTTATTAATTACCTCGTTGTTAACAGAAAGCGTATTGGCCCTCCTTGCCCCAGTGCTTACCCCTATGGGATGAGAGCCTATGGCTAGACAATTCACACTGAGGGGCCAGGGAAAAAGGACTTGTCTCTGCTGATAGACTGGAAAGACGCAGCTGTGCCTTCCCTTCCAGCAAGGGGCTCCTTGGAAACGGAATGGGCCTGAGTCCCACCTCTGCCCCATGGGTGTATAGATAAATCCCTCTGTGAGCCAGATCTGAGATGCCTCTGCCTTATCACGACACGTGACGTACCTGCTCAGTCTACACCGTATGTTAAGCATTTACTGTGGGTTCCTAGTGCTGGGATACAGCAGTAGATGACAACAGACAAAAAACCATGCCTTGGTGGAGCTTGCATTCTAGTGGGACAGACAGACAGTGAACACAATGAGTTCCACACGTGGTTTGTTCCGTGTAATAAGTGCTGCGTGAAAAAAAGCTGGTGTGGGAGGTAAGAATGTCGAGGGGTGGGTAGTGGTATGTGGAAAAGTAGGCGGAGTGCCCTCCCTGAGAAGGGGTCTGTTGAATGACATCTTGGGCACTGAGAGAGCTGGCTTGATGGACATTTGAGGCGGGAGAGCAGAGACCTGGGGACAGGGTCTGTTTGGCACACTCAGGGAGCAGCGGGGACACCAGGATGGCGGAACGAGGGGAAAGCAGGAGACCAGATGCCAGCATGAGCCAGGGCTGGGCATGAAGGGCCACGTTGGGCATAGTGAGGACTTGGGCCTTTCTCAGAGCAAGATGAGAAGTCACAGATTTTGAGAAGAGGGGGCCTTGTTCAGGTTTGTGTTTTAACAGGCTGGTTCTGGCTCTGGGGTTAGAAATAGACCGCAGGGAGGCAAGGGCCAAGCAGACCAACTACTTCTGAAGAGGCTGCTGAAATGACCTGGGTGAGAAATGGTTGTGGCTTGGAGAGAATCGGGGAGGTGGGGTGAAGAAAGGTGTTCAGTTTCTGGGTATATTTGCAAGTAGAGCTGACAGGGTTTGCTGAGAGGTTGTGTGAATGGGGTGTAGTGGAAGAGAGGAGTCTAGGAAGACAGCAGGAAGGATGGAGTCCGTTGGCTCAGTGACATCTGAATGCATATCTTCAGGCGCACGTGTGCACAAGCTTTTCAGGGGCCTTCACCTCAGAGGGGAATTGCCAGGTAACAGGGAAGGCATATCTTCCATTTCCCAGTGAGGTGGTATTGATTTGTGCTCTTGTTACCACTGTATGTTCGTCTGACTACACAGCTCATCCTTTTCTCCCCACTTGTTATTTCTTGGAAGTAGTTCCATGTCTGTACATGTTGATTTACCTCATTTTTTATAATGCTGTAATTCATTGTATGGATATATCATAACTTATTTAGCAAAGTCCCCAGTGACAGTATTTTATTTTCCATTTTTTTAATTGAGATATAGTTAACGTATGACGTTATGTTAGTTTCAGGTATACAACATAATGATTCACTGTTTGTATGTATTGTGGAATGATCACTACAGTAAGTCTAGTTAACATCCATCACCATACATAGTTACAAAATTTTTTTCTTGTGATAAGATCTTTTAAGATTTATTCTCTTAGCAACTTTCAAATATGTAATACAGTATTAACTATAGTCACCATGCTGTACATTACACCTCCATGACTTATTTATTTTATAAATGGAAGTTTGTACCTTTTGACTCCCTTCACCCATTTTGCCAATCCCCCACCCACCACCTCTAGCAACCACCAATCTGTTCTCTGTTTCTATGAGCTTGGTTTTTGTTTTTTAGATTCCACATATAGGTGAGGTCATATGATATTTGTCTTTCTCTGTCTGACTTATTTCAATTAGCATAATGCCCTCAAGGTCCCTCCATATTGCTGCAAATGGCAAAATTTCCTTCTTTTTTATGGCTGAATAATGTTCCATTTTATATATATATATATATATATATGTATGTATACATATACATGCATACACACACATCACATTTTCTTTATCCATTCATCCATTGATGGACACTTTGGTTATTTCCATGTCTTGGCTGTTGTAAATAACATGGGGATGCATATATCTTTTCAAGTTACTATTTTAAGTGTTTTTGGATAAATACCCAGAAGTGGAATTGTTGCATCATATGGTATTTCTATTTTTTATTTTTTGAGGAACCTCCATACCATTTTCCATAGTGGCTGCATCAATTTACATTCTCACCAATGGTACACAGGGTTCCCTTTCTCCACATCCTCACCAACACTTGTTATCTCTTGTTTTTTGGTAATAGCCATTCTAACAGGTGTGAGGTGATATGTCATTGTGGTTTTGATTTGCATTTTTCTGATGATTATGATGTTGAGCATCTTTTCATGTGCTTGTTGGCCATCTGGATGTCTTCTTTGGAAAAATGTCTATTCAGATCTTCTGCCCATTTTTTAAATCGGATTATTCTTTTGCTATTGAGTTGTATGCGTTCTTTTCATATTTTGGATGTTAACCCCTTATCAGATAGATGATTTACAAATATTTTCTCCCATTCAGTAGGTTGCCTTTTCATTTTGTTAATTGTTTCCTTTCCTCTGCAGAGGCTTTTCAGTTTGATGTTGTTCCATTTGTCTATTTTTGCTTTTGTTGCCAGATCCCCAGAATCATCACCAAGACCAATGTCAAGAAGCTTACTGCCTGTGTTTTCCTCCAGGAGTTTTATGGTGTCAGGTCTTATATTCAAGTCTTTAATCCATTTTGAGTTAATTTTTGTGTATGTGTAAGCTAGTGGGCCAGTTTCGTTCTTTTCCCTGTGGCTGTTCAGTTTTCCCAACACCATTTATTGAAGAGACTTTCCTTTGTCCGTTGTGTATTCTTGTCTCCTTTGTTGTAAATTAATTAACCACGTATGCATAGGTTTATTTCTGGCTTCTCTATTCTGTTCCATTGATCTATGTGTCTTTTTTTATGCCAATACCATGCAGTTTTGATTACTAAAGCTTGAAATGAGGAAGTGATTTCATAGTTTGAAATCAGGAAGCATGATGCCTCCAGCCTTGTTGTTTTTTCTCAAGATTGCTTTGACTATTCAGGGTCTTTTGTGGTTCCGTACAAATACTAGGATTGTTTATTTCTGTGAAAAATGCCTTCGAATTTTGATAGGAATTGCGTTGAATCTGTAAATTGTTTTGGGAAGTATGGACGTTTTAACAATGTTCTTCCAATTCATGAGCATAAAATAGCTTTCTGTTTATTTGTGTCTTCTTCAATTACTTTCATCAATGTGTTATAGTTTTCAGTGTACAAGTCTTTCACCTCCTTGGTTAAATTTATTCCTAAATATTTTATTCTTTTTGATGCAATTGTAAATGGGATTGTTTTCTTAATTTCTCTTTCCGATAGTTCATTATTAGTATATAGAAATGCAGCAGATTTTTATATATTGATTTTGTATCCTGCAACTTTACTGAATTTGTTTATTAGTTCTAACAGTTATTGATGGAGTCTTCAGGGTTTTCAGTATATAACATAATGTCATCTGCAAATAGTGACAGTTATACTTCTTCCTTTCCAATTTGGATGTTTTTTATTTATTTTTCTTACCTAATTGCTCCAGGTAGGACTTCAATAATAAATTGAATAAAAGTGATGTCAGTGGGCATCCTTGTATTGTTCGTGATCTTACAAGAAAAGCTTTCAGCTTTTCACAGTTGAATGTGATGATAGCTGTGAGCCTGTCATCTATCGCCTTTATTGTGATGAGGTACATTTCCTCTATATCCACTTTGTTGAGAGTTTTTATCATAAACAAATGTTGAATTTTGTCAAATGCTTTCTCTGCATCTATTGAGATGATATCATTTTTCGCCTTCATTTTGTTAATGTTGTGTATCGCATTGATTGATTTGCAGGTGTTGAACCATGCTTGCATTCCTGGAATAAATCCCAGTTGATTATGATGTGTGATCCTTTTAATGTATTGTTGAATTTGGTTTGCTAATATTTTGTTGAGGAATTTTGCATCTATGTTTGTTAGGGATATTGGCCTGTAATTTTCTTTTAGTGGTGTCCTTGTCTGGTTTTGGCATCAGGGTAACACTGGCCTTATAAAATGGGTTTAGAAGTGTTCCCTCCTCTTCTTCTTCTTCTTCTTTTTTTTTTTGAGGAAGATTAGCCCTGAGCTAACATCTGCTGCCAATCCTCCTCTTTTTGCTGAGGAAGACTGGCCCTGAGCTAACATCCGTGCCCATGTTCCTCTACTTTATATGTGGCATGCCTTCCACAGCATGGCTTGACAAGTGGTGCATAGGTTCACACCCAGGAACTGAACTGGCAAACCCTGGGCCGCTGAAGCGGAACATGCAAACATAACCGCTGTACCACCTGGCTGGCCCCTCCTCTTCTATTTTTTGGAAGAGTTTGAGAAGGATTGGTATTAATTTTTCTTTGAATGTTTGGTAGGATTCACAAGTGAAGTCATCTGGCCCTGGACTTTTGTTTGTTGGGAGGTTTTTTTTGAGGAAGATCAGCCCTGAGCTAACATCCACCGCCAATTCTCCTTTTTCCTGAGGAAGGCTGGCCCTGAGCTAACATCAGTGCCCATCTTCCTCTATTTTATGTGGGACGCCTGCCACAGCATGGCTTGACAAGTGGTGCATAGGTCTGCACCTGGGATCCCAACCAGTGAACTCCGAGCTGCTGAAGCAGACCGTGTGAACTTAATGGCTGTGCCACCAGGCTGGCTCCTGTTGGGAGGTTTTTGGTACTGATTGTCTGTTCAGATTTTCTGCTTCATCGTGATTCGGTCTTGCTAGGTTCTGTGTTTCTGGGAACTTACCTATTTCTTCTAGGTTGTCCAGTGTGTTGGCCTATAATTTTTCATAGTAGTCTCTTATATTTCTTTGCATTTCTTTGGTGTAGTTGTAATGTTCCTCTTTCATTTCTGATTTTATTTATTTGCGTCCTCTCTTCGTGAGTCTAGCTAATTGCTTGTCAATTTTATTTACTTAAAAAACCAGCTCTTAGTTTTCATTGATCTTTTCTATTGTCTTTTTAGTCTTTATTTCATTTATTTCCACTCTGATCTTTATTGTTTCCTTTCTTCTACTAACTTTGTGCTGTGTTTGTTCTTTTTCTAGTTCCTTGAGGCATAAAGTTAGGTTGTTTATTTGAGATCATTCTTGTTTCTTGTTTTTTTTTTTTTTTGAGGAAGATTAGCCCTGAGCTAACATCTGCTGCCAATCCTCCTCTTTTTGCTGAGGAAGACTGGCCCTGAGCTAACATCCGTGCCCACGTTCCTCTACTTTATATGTAGGACGCCTTCCACAGCATGGCTTGCCAAGCGATGCATATGTCAACACCCAGGATCCAAACTGGTGAACCCCAGGTCACCGAAGCAGAATGTGCGAACTTGACCGCTGCGCCACCGGGCTGGCCCCTGAGATTTTCCTTGTTTCTTGATGTAGACATTTATAGGTATAAACTTTCCTCTTAGAACTGCTTTTGATGCATTCCATAAGTTTTGATATGTTATATTTCTATTTTCATTTGTCTCAAGGTATTTTTTTATTTCTCTTTTGATTTCTTCTTTGACTCACTGGTTGTTCAATCTCCACATATTTGTGGATTTTGTAGTTTTCCTCTTGTAATTGATTTGTACTTTCATACTATTGTGGTCAGAAAAGATGGTTGATATATCAACCTTCTTTAATTTATTAAGACTTGTTTTGTGGCCTAACATATGATCTATCATGGAGGATGTTCCATGTGAGCTTGAGAAGAATGTATATACTCTCTCTTTTTTATTTTTTAAAGATTGGCACCTGAGCTGACGTCTGTTGCCAATCTTTTTTTTTTTTTTCTTCTTCTACCCAAAGCCCCCCAGTACATAGTTGTATATTATAGTTGTATGTCCTTCTGAATCTGCCGTGTGGGACACTGCTGTAGCATGGCCTGATGAGCAGTGCTACGTCCGCACTCAGGATCCAAACCGATGAAAACCTGGGCTGCGAAGCGGAGCATGTGAACTCAACCATTCAGCCACGGGGCCGGCCTGGTGAATGTATATTCTCTTGCTTCTGGATGGAATGTTCTCTATGTGTCTGTTAAGTCCACTTGATCTAACATGTTGTTTAAGGCCAGTGTTTCCTTATTGATTTTCCGTCTGGATGATCTACTCATTGATGAAAGTAGGCTATTTAAGTCTCCTAGTATCATTGTATTGCTGTCTGTACCCCCCTCTAGGTCTGTTAATATTTGCTTTATTTATTTAGGTGCTCCTATGTTGGGTGCATAAGTATTTACAAATGTTATATCCTCTTGTTGGATTGATCCCTTTATCATTCTGTAATGACTTTCTTTGTCTCTTATTACAGTCCTGGTCTTAAAGTCTATTTTGTCTATTTCTGGTGAGTATAGGTACCCCAGCTTGCTTTTGTTTCCGTTTGCACGGGATGTCTTTTTCCATCCCTTCACTTTCAGTCTGTGTGCCCTTATATCCAAAGTGAGTCTCTTGTAGGCAGCATATAGATTGGTCTTGGTTTTTTATCCATTTAGCCACTCTGGGTTTTTTGGGGAGAATTTAGTCCATTTACATTTAAAGTAACTATTGGTGTGTATTTCCTTTTGTCATTTTGTTAATTGATTGTGGCTTTTTTGTAATTCCTTTGTTCCTTTCTTCTTCTTTTGCTCTCTTCCTTTGTGATATGATGATTTTCTGTAGTGGTGTGCTTAGATTCCTTTCTCTTTCTCTTTTGAATATCTACGGTAGGTTTTTGGTTTGTGGTTACCGTAAGGCTTACATATAACAACTTATATCTATCGCAGTCTATTATAAGTTGATAGCAACTTCAGTTAGACACGTTCTAAAGCTCTACATTTTTACTGTCCCCGCCGCATTTTAGGTTTTTGATGATGCAATTTACATCTTTTTATCTTGTGTATTCATTAACAAATTATTGTGGTTTTAGTTATTTTTACTACTTTTGTCTTTTAACCTTCATACTAGCTTTATGAGTGATTAACCCATCACCTTTACATTAGATTGTTTTGAATTTTACTATTTATTTACCTTTACCAGTAAAATTTATATTTGCAAATGTTTTCCTGCTAGTACTTAGTGCCCTGTTATTTGAGCTCAAAGAAGTCCCTTTAATGTTTCTGGTAAGCCTGGTCTAGCGGTGATGAACTCCTCTAGCTTTTCCTTGTCTGCAAGACTCTTTGTCGCTCCTTCAATTCTGAAAGACAGCTTTGCCAGGTATAGTATTCTTGGTTGGAAGTTTTTCTTTCAGCACTTTGAATATATCATTGCGAGTCCCTCCTGGCCTGCAAAGTTTCTGCTGATGGTCGTATGGGGGTTGACCTGTACATTACATGTCGTTTTTCTTATGCTGCTTTTAAGATTCTCTCCTTGTCATTAACTTTGACACTTTAATTATAATGTATCTGGGTATGAGTCTCTTTGGGTTCATCTTATTTAGAAAACTCTGTTCTTCCTGGATCTGGATGTCTTGTTTCTTCCCCAGATTCGCGAAGTTTTCTGCCCCTTTCTCTTCTCCTTCTGGGACCCCTACAATGCGAATGTTGGTCTGCTTGATGTCCCATAATCCCTTAACCTATCTTCATTTTTTCTTATTCTTTTTCCTTTTTGTTCCTCTGATTGGATCAGTTCCACTGCCCTGTCTCTGAGTTCACTGATTCTTTCTTCTGCTTGACCTAGTCTGCTTTGAAGCCCTCAGTTGTGTTTTTCAGTTCAGTTATTGTGTTCTTCAGCTGTGTCTTCTATTTGGTACTTGCTTATATTTTCTGTCTTTTTGTTGAAACTCTCACTCTGTTTATCCATTCTTCTCCAGAGCTCAGTCAGTATCTTTATGACTGTTATTTTGTTCTGTTTATCAGGTAAATCATTTATCTCTGTTTCGTTAAGGTCTTTTTCTGAGATTTTATCTTGTTCTTGCATCTGGAACATACTCCTCTATTTCTTAATGTACCATGACTCTTGGTGTTCGTTTCTATACAGTAAATGAAACAGCCACCTCTCCCAGTCCTGGAGGAGTGGGCTCGTGTTGGAGATGAGCCTTGTCGTTCGTTCCTGCTCAAGCTCTTGGTATCTCTCAGACCTCTGTGATTGTTCAAGCAGCCTGCTTTATTCTTAGAGGCAGGCAGTAGTTGAGGGTGTGCCAGACCTGTCAGTGTCCCACAGGGGAGGATCTCAGGCAGCAGCTTTGAAGTATGCAAATATACCTCTTTAAGGGGAAGACTGGGAGATGGGCCTTTCCGTCTCCTCTCTCTGAGTTAAGCTTGATAGCCAGTTAAGAAAGGTTTCTTTCTTTGCTGTGGTCCCATTGAACCCCACGATCGCCCTCTGGCCAGAGCCAGGCAATCGAAGGACATGTCCTCTGGCAGTAGCCACAAAGGAGGGGGGCTGCCAGACGTGTACACAGCTGCTTCCTCAGAGGCACTGAGGACCTGGGGCCGGGCATGGGGGGAGGGTGGAGATGGTGCCTGCGGGCCTCCCCGTTCTCTGGAGAGGATGGGGTTAGCCCGGGATCTGTGTTTAATCGGAAGCCCCTTCCGTCTCAGGCACAGCTGTGACCATGAGCTGATAGGCCTCTTCCACAGAGACTGAGCTCCTGGGGCTCTGCACTCTTGCTGTGCCCTGGGCGTGGCTGCTGGTTGAGAACTCTCCCTCCCTTGGTTACGGTCTTGTGGGACCTGTGAGTGCAGAGCCGGGTGAGGGGGACGTATCCCTTGGCAGCAGCCGCAAATATTGGGGCACCAGAAAGGGGTGGCAGCTCTTCTTCAGGAGGTACCAGCCAGCTGGAGTGAGGCAGAGGGAAAGCGCCAAGAGGGCGTCCCTGGCCTCGTCTCTGGAGGGTATTCAGTGGGCCTAGGTGTGTGTGAAATGGGATGCCTGCCCCTCGGCCGATGCTGTAAGGTGAGAAGCAGATGAGCGTCTTCACAGAAAGTCTGGTACTTTTCACAGCTGCTCAGACCCGGGTCCTCAGGTGGCAAGTGCTCGTGAGCCCTCTGAGGGCTTGTTCTCGACTTGCTGTAGCCTGGAGGGGCTGGTTGCCATGAGTGCCATCAGCTTTCAGAGCCAGGTCTTTGGGGCCTTGGCTCTCAGGAGTGAGTCTTAAAAGTTGGGGTCCTGAGCTGGGGTCCAGCCCTCACTTCTCAGGAAGACACCCTGGCGAGTCCTCCCCTTTGTGGGTCCCACGTCTCAGCCTCTCCTGCCCACTTCCCTGTGGTTTGTTTTCTCCTCTCCTTTGGAGGGCTCGCTCCACTAGTTTCTGGGTTTTCAGAGGAAATTGTTCGTATGTCAGTTTGGTGTGTCCATGGGAGGAGGTGAGTTCAGGATCCTCCTATGTCACCATCTTGAACCTGACCAGAAGCAGTTCCTAGAGGCTTTAGAATGGACTTTAGTACCAGGCAGGGCTGGCCTCCTGCCCTCGTTGTTACTCTTGTTCAGAACTGTCTCCTTATTATTGCTTGTTTGTTCTTCTTAAATGAACGTTATGATTAACTTGTCTAGCTCTAGAGCAAAACATGATGTGTTTTATTAGGGTAGCATTAAATTTATATTTTTAAAAATCTTGCCAGTTTCATCTCATCTTACTTGCAAGAGTTTTACAAATTAGTCTTTTATGAGTTTTAAAATTTCCTGTGTTTGTGTTTATAATTTTCTTCTTGTCATTATTGATTTTATATATTTGTATTTTATCTTTTATTTTTCTGTTGAATTATCTAGTGGTTTATCTTACTGATTTTGTTTTCTCCAGAGAACCAGCTTTTGGGTTTAATTTTTAATTTTACTCTTTTTCTATATATTAATATCTGCTTTTATCTTTAATAGTTCTTTTTGCTCATTTATTTTTTCTAGCTTTTCGAGGTGTATGTTTAAATTATTTACTTTTATTATTTAAATTTTTATTAGTGTATGTATTTAATGCCATAAAGTGTCCTGTTGATACCAGCTCAACACAAGGTTGACATAAGGGAAGCCACATTGTAGAGAATAAAGCTATCTTGTAGCTTTGAATGACCCCTGACTGACTAACCCCGCTGGATATGCCCCCTCCAGGAGATTCACCTTCTCTGTAGATTCTAGGACTCCTGCTTGTGCATATACCTCCCAGCTGTGATAAGACAGTAACTTCGTTCTTTTGAGTTCCTTAGGAATGTGGTGACCCCCGAACAGAGAGTCTGTGCTGACAGCCGTCATCAGTGACGACTGAAGATCTGGTGTGGCCACTCCCAGTCTGTAACACCTGAGAGTCAATATTCCTAACCCTCCCCTACAGCCCACTGGCCTCTGTAACTGCTTCAAGATTCTGTGTCCCCTGTAAGATGGTTCTTTAGGATGCTGGTACCCCCATCTTGCGATTTGCTAGCTTATCGCTTAATAAATGCCCTTCTCTGCCACCGTCTTGCCTCTTGATTGGCTTCTGTCTCACATTGAGCAGATCATACCCTTTGTGCGGTAACACTGTGATGGTGGTTCTTCTTGGTCCCATAAGCTCTGAGGTACATCTCCCCGTCCTTTATAGGTGTGTGTCTTATGTTCTGCATGGCGTTTGGTTTTGCTTTGTAAGCCAACCCAGAACTCTTTCCTTCAACAGTGAGCCATGCCTATCCATGCTCACTGCTCTGTTTGGCTCGGTTCTCTCAAGTTAACGTTCTAGATGTACGTTGTGAATTTACACCTGTCTCTCTGTGTCTGTGTGCGTATCTTTCATACACTCAGGACAGAGCCTCTCACCTTGTGTTTTATTTGCTTTTATGCTCTTAGTATTTAGGAGGTTTTCCCTCTTATTGTCACCTTTATGCTAATCCTGTTATATCATAACCTGGATCCTTCTTTTCTGAATACTGACAGTTGGCTCCCCACAGTAGACAATATTGCAGTTAGCTCCTGGTCTCTCTCCCTGTCCCCATTCCCTCCTCCACGGTTTTGGTGGTGGTTCTTCGTTTATGTTATTGTATAACCATTGCATGCTGTGCTGTCTCCCTTCCACCACCATGTACCCATAGTTCTACAAATAAATACACGTTACCTGCTCAACACCAGCCTTTTTGCCTCTGCCTCTCTAGCGCTGTTGGTCCCCAACCTCATTCTATGGTGGATCCCTGATGAAGCTGCTGGTCACAGTACTTCCTGTGTTTGTCACATTCGTAAAGTTTGTTATAGCCTTTACCCTTAAAAGTCAGTTTATCTAGATGATAAACCTTTGGTTCACTTGAATATGTTGAGTATGTCACCAGAACCTCTGCCATCCCTGGCCTGTGATCCTGGCTCCAAACTGCTGTTCACTTGTTTCTTCCTTCTCATCTTATGGACATACACTCTTAAGTGGGAAGGAATTGATAGGATTGGTAGCCGTGTGAATATCATGATGACGTCTGTCAGTCAGGCGAGACAGCAGCTGGGAGGGTTAGGGTCAGAACCGTGCTTGCAGGAAGTGAGTGGAATGCTGTGGGTGGCTGCTCTGTGCCCTGGGCATTCCACAGTTCTCTCTCACAGATTTGTTAGCCACTGTAGTTGGACTTCCTGACATAGGCCTTCTCTTAGAGGGCTCCATTTTGAACCTCTTAGTGACAGTGTTTTCCATCCTGAAATTGCGTGCTGTGTGGTCCAGTTGCTTCTCCTTGCTGGGTGAGCTGTGGGGCTGTGTGGCCACCGTTCGCCTCAGCCTTCAGTATCCTGTCCTGCCGTCTGTCCAGGGCCCCTCGTATCACACATTCGTGTCAGACTCCTCGTGCATGTCGTGGGGTATTTACGAAAGATGTGTTAATGCTAAAAATAGGTTTCACGTCTGTTTTTTTTAAACTTAAAATTGGACTTTTTATCTATCTTTTTTCAAGAGACACTAATAATACACTGATGCAAAAGTAACTTTGTATCAGGAAAATGAATAAACTTGAACATTCGGCCACCAGGAGAACACAATATAAACCCTGATCCTTTTTGGAGAATGTGTGGATGAAAAGCTAAATGGTAACTGGTGACTGTTGATGAATCGACGTATGACCTAAAACGAGCTCAGGCTGTTAGGGCAGAGACGGCGCCAGCGTGGAGGCAAGGAGCTGAAGCCGTCTCTTAGAGAGGGTGTGCAGCCGCTGGTTCTGGAAGAAGTGCCGAGGAGATGGGCCCTTGATCGCGACTGTGCTTGAGGATTTCTTTGTTTTGTTTGTTTTTGGTAAAGTGATCACCTTTTGTGTCGTATTTACTGTGCTCTACAGAATCTTTCAGAGAAATCACGTTTTGCTGTCCGTTTCTTTCCCAAAGTCTCCTATAGCACCTGTGTGCTTTCAAGAAAGATCAATGTCAAACTGAAGTAATTTAAAAAGATAGACAATTGTGTGAGCTTTCTAGGGTTACCATAACCATAAACTCCATGGCACAAGGCAACAGAACATTTTCCCTCACAGTTCTGGAGGCCGGAAGTCTGAAGTCCAGGTGTTGGTGGGGTCGGCTCCTCCTGGAGGCTCTGCTGGGTCCCAGCTTCTGGTGTGGCCAGCAGTGCTTGGCGCCCCTTGGCTTGTGGGTTGTACATCGCTCCAGTCTGCCTCCACCATCACACCACTTTCTCCCTGTGTCTGTCTTCATGTGACCTCTCCTCTTCTTAGAAGGACACCAGCCATTGGATTTAGGGCCCACTGGTTAATTCAGGATGATTTTATGATGAGATCCTTCACTTAATTACATCTGCAGAGACCCTGTTTCCAAATAAGGTCGTATTCATAGGTACCGCAGATTAGGACTTAGACATCTTCTAGGGGCCACTGTTCAACAGTAATAAATACATTACAATGTATTTATTATACAATAATAAATATATCTGGTTTTATATCATTTATAAGATTCTGATTTCAAGAAATTGACTGGGGGTGGATGCTACAGTTTCCCCTATCATGCAAAATCCTAGAAATAAAAAAGGAAATATATTACCTTAAATATTGTAAATATATATTGTACTTGAGAAAGAAATGGGGGAGGCAACTCTGTGTCTCTGTGGAGCTGAAAAGATAAAGAGTCGGTGAGACACAGGGCACAGTGTTTGACTGAAGGACTTCCTGGTGGGAGAGTGTGATGTGGAATCACCCAGAAGGTGGGAGCAGCAAGGAGCTCGGGCGTTCAGGGACAACCTCAGAGTGATCATTTGAGAGACGCGGGAGGAGCCACCAGCAGAACAGACGTGTGCATCCCTCCATCCCCAGCCCTGGAGGTCACCTGATCACTGGGTGCTTGGGGGTGACCCCAAGTCCAGACACACGGTCTAACAGCACATCCTGCCCATTCCCCACCTCCACTAAGACCACACAGGGGGCATCCGGGCAGCTGTGCCTGCCCATCCCCAGGCCAGGCCGAGCGCTCGAAGGCAGGGGATAGTCCAGTGAGAATCCCACCTGCATTCCAGGCACCTTGAAGAGACATCGGACACTGAAGAGAACGTACCACCTGGTTGGGAGCCAGACAGCTCAGTCATGGAAGAACTCGTCCATGAAGAAACACTACACAAATCACAGCAGGATGAATATCGTCCTGCGACATTTCGAGCCTGAAATGATATCCCAACTGGGATTTACTTCAGAATAGTCGGAGTTTGTGTGGGGGCCACGAAATGCGTGGAGAGAGAGATGAAGAAAGATGGGCCATGAGCGGATAATTGTTGAGTGAGAAAGTGCCAACCCCAATGGAGAGGAGGGTAGTAATGAGGTTAGTTCCTTGTTTTTTATAGATAACTCAAGATGTGGAGGTATATGCCTGGTTTTTGGAATTACAAAATTAGTAACCAGAGCAGCCAAAAAAATCCACTTCAGCCAATTTGGATGTGAGATTGGCAAGGGAGACTTTTCGTTTTGTACTCACTTGATTTTTTTTATCACATGCAGTACATTTTATAGTTTTTAAAACTTAAATCATTCACGAATTTTGGTAATTTTCTTGCTAGAAACAAAACTTTGGTGACGTATCTTAGAGCACCACAGCTTAGAACGACTATCCTATCAGCCATTTTCAAAACTAGAGGCTTACCCTCGCTTGTCTTATTTCCCCCGAAGTGTGTGAGAATGATGGGAAGACGTCAGCCCATCATAGCACAGTACCTCACAGACCACAGTGAACCCTAGAGTGGTGTGGGAAATGGAGCTCAAGGCGGTGTTATCTGCCTCTTCAGGAAGATGTCAGTTTTCTAACAGGTCACCACTGGGATGAGGTTATAACATTCGGAGATATTAGGGCACACATGGACAGTGTTAAAGCCGCTAGCTGACTTCTAGAGTTAAATTACCAGGAGAATTTCTTTGCTCGGCCATAGGTTGTTTCTATTAGGAGTTGTTTGGATGACTCTTCTCTACATTCTTCCGTTTCTTGATTGGAAATGAATGCCAGGTAGGGGAAGTCGTGCGCCCTCAGTGTTTATTAGAAAACCCTCAGGCTCTGTTGCCTGTAGGCACATTCCCGAGAAAGAGGGTGCTGGTGCGATACTTGGCTGTGGATGTGAGTGTTAAAAACCATCAGCTTCATAAGTGAGACCCTATAAAATGTATAGACCTTCTGTGGTTCTTGCACGTACATCTGTCCCCTGTATTTTCACCTTGTCATATTGTGTGAGGGTCCATTGTTTGCTTGTGTTTTAAGGCTTCCTTCTTCCCTCCTCTTTGCCCAACACACACTCCAGACATCCTCCCGAGACTTGACGAGCATGCTGCTCTTTCTCTAATTGTGAATAAAATTTACCTAACATAAAATTTACCATCTCAACCATTGTTAAGTGTACAGTTTAGTCGTCTTAAGCACATTCACATTGTTGTGCAACCATCACCACTGTGCATCCTCATAACTCTGTTCATCTTGCAAAACTGATGGTCTGTCCCCATTAAACACTCACTCCCCCAGCCACTGGCACCCACCATTCTGCTTTCTGTCTCTGTGAATTTGACTCCTCTTAAGTACTTCATGTAAGTGGAATCATACAGTCTTTGTCCTTTCATGTCTGGCTTATTTCACTGAGCATCATATTCTCAGGGTTCATCTATGTTGTAACATGTATCAGAATTTCCTTCCCCTTTAAGGTTGAACAATATTCCATTGTATGGATGGACCACATTTTGTTTATCTATTCATCTGTCAATGGACACCTGGATTGCTTCCACCTTCTTTCTACTGTAAATTGTGCTGCTGTGAACATGAGAGCACAAACATCTCTTGGAGACCTGCTTTCACTTCTTCTGTGTATGTACCCAGAAGTGTAATTGCTGGATCATGTAGTAATTCTGTGTTTCATTTTTTGAGGAATCGCCAGATCGTTTTCCACAGAGGCTGTACCATTTTATATTCCCACCAACAGTGCACAAGGGTTCCAATTTTCCCACATCCTTGTCACCACTTGTTATTGTCTGGTTTTTTGATAGTAGCCATCTCAACAGGTGTGAGGTATCTCATTGTGGTTTTGGAAGGCATTTCCCTGATGATTAGTGATGTTGAGCCTCTTTTCATGTGCTTATTGGCCACCTGTATGTCTTTGGAGAAATGTCTATTCAAGTCCTTTGTTCATTTTTTAATCAGGTTGTTTTGTTGTTGTTGAGGGTTCCACTGATTTTTTATTTTATTTTTTTATTTATTTTTTGAGGAAGATTAGCCCTGAGCTAACTGCTGCCAATCCTCCTCTTTTTGCTGAGGAAGCCTGGCCCTGAGCTAACATACGTGCCCATCTTCCTCTACTTTATATGTGGGACACCTGCCACAGCATGGAGTGTCAAGCGGTCCCATATCCGCACCCGGGGTCCAAACCGTGAACTCCGGGTCGCCAAAGTGGAATGTGCGCACTTAACCGCTGCACCACCGGGCGGCCCCTCACTGATTTTTAAGTCAGAGTCCGTGATGGATTTGCCTTGAAATGTGTTTGACCAATAGTTTATATACACGTGAAATGGAAAGACTTGTACAACATGAAACACTGCTTAATTCACATTTTTAGATGTTGAATTTTAATTTTGGAAGCTTTTTTTTTCTTACTTTTACTTTTTTTAACTTGTGAGTATAACAACTACCACCAAAAAAATACAGCTTTTTTCCTGGTTTAAAATATTTTTTAAAGTCAGCAACTGAGTTTCCTTAAAGAAGCCATTTGCCTTGATTGTCCCTGTGGACCCAGGCTTGTAGCTGTGTCTGGGAGGATCTGGGCCTCACTCTGAGGTCGCTGAGCTTCCTCGCTGCCCAGGCAGGTCGACTCCAGCTTCGGTGTCCACCAGCATGGGGAGCTCTCGGGGAGCCATGGCCCACACGGTTGTGATCATGTTTTTGAGAAGGAAGTGGTTTCTGCAGCCAGCCCTGCCTGTGTCAGCAGGGATAAGATGGGACTGTCTCCTCCCTTCAGACAGGAGGATTTGAGTCTGGGCGGCTCAGACATGTCAGGGCATTTCCTAGCTCCCTGTTCTCTGCTCTAGGCTTTCCAGCGCCCAGCTGAGGCTCACAGCGCCCCTCCCGCCTCCCGGTGAGGTCGTTGCAACCCTCCTCTCCTCCCGCAGCCTGATTTCATGTCACTGACACTATTTCTGAGAACAGTGTATTTCTCTTTTTCCTGAATGTTTGTAGTTAGAAAAGCTGTTCAGATTTGAAAGCTTCTACATTCAGTATTTGAATCAATGACAACAAACCAGTGTAAGATTAAATGTGAGATACAACCAGGATGAACAATTTTCATGAATTGGTGTTATTTAATGCCTGCTGCTGAATGTTAAATTGTTTGTTTTTCTAAATGCGCTTTTGCTTCTCTTGATGATTTACAACTGTTGCCAAAGCCATTTAAGTCTGTTCTGACAGTCATAAATAGAGTCATTTGGTAACTTCAGCTGTTTTTATTAAAAGTCAATACTGGTTAGTGGAAGGAGCTTTTGCATGATTTTCTTGTTCAAAGAGCAATGATGGGGAAATAAACAAGGTTACTTCCTTGGTGCTGGGCATCAGTCCCTGGACCTGTGCTAGCAAGCTCGTCTTCACAGACCCCCCTGCTTGCTTTCAGACCGAAAACAGCTCAGTGTGTTGAAAATAAAAATTGTGAGCACCTTTAGTTCTGAGGCGGTGGACTGCTGTTTACATAGTTTTTTTTTTTACTACAAGGAAGAAACTATTTTTTTAAAAGAAAATGTGTTCAAGTTGTTTACTTATTGCCTTATGATTTTATTTCCTTATTTCATCAAAAAGAAAAAGAAAAATTGGGAAAGCTTTTAATTAGTGCATTTAAATGGGAAACATGAATGTTCTGCTTCCTCTGGCGTCGGTTAAGTGCCTTAACAGTTAGCATTATCTGGTTGATGCTCAGTGAGGAAGTGTTGCAGTGCGGTGATGGTCCTGGTTAGGTCTCTGACAGTATGGGCGACAGACAGAAGTGCTGAGTGCTTGCCCATTGTCGGGCCAGGGACATGGCAAGTCCCTAGCACCAGTTATCATGGCATCTGTCACTTTAGCTTTCTTCCAGAGTGTTTATAATCTCTGTGCTTTGATAAAGCATTTTGAAGTTTGAAACTATCTTGGTTAAGCATATCAGAGTCCTTGGGAGACTAAAACATTTCAGCACTTCCTGGTATAACATTCTCAAAAGAGACAAGATGAATCTCAGATTTCTCAAAAAAATGTATTAGATATTAGCATAGTAATTTCAAACCTGTGATCGTCACTTTGAAGATTAACTGGTTACTTCCAGAATTTAACACGATTTTTATTTTGGTCTCCTGAATTGAACACTAAATATTTATTACCTTTTTGTTTTTTTTACAAAAGAAACACCAAATGAAGAACTCCCTGTAAAAATATTTTAATAAAATGTATCTTTATTTCAGTATCTTAAATAGTGAAGATGAAGAAATATTCAATAATGAAGAGCAGGAATATGCATCTAAAAAAAGGAAAAAGGACCATTTTAGAAATGACAGAAATACTCAATGTAAGATCATTTTCATTAATAATTTTATATTTTACTTGTTGAATATGTTGATATACTAAATTGCTTTGGTAGTGTTATGAAATAAAAGATGGGACAGATATGTATAGATAACAGCACTGTAACCAGTGTTGCCCGCTGACTTAATGATCACACTTTTTCCAGCTCAACCATTTTCTTTGGTAAGATTTGCAAAAATGAAACAAAAGCAGCAAAACCCACAGAACAGCCCACACATCTGAATGACTGACTAGCCGTCATGAGCTTAGGTCATCGGTTCACTCCCAAGCAGTGAGGCCAGTGAGGCATCTGGACTTCGGGCTTTCCTGCAGGGGGCGCTGCTGGTTTGGAGCAGGAGATAGACATGGGCAGAGCCGCATCAGAAACACCCGGAAGCAGCTTAGGCTGGATGGAGTTGGGGAGCCTGGAGGGAGTAACTCACCTGTGGAAGGGCCCCTGTCTGCATTATGATACAACCATGAGTCACTGAAAAGAGGTTTAGTGTGTTCAGTCTCCTGAAAAAGATGGGGTCCCATGGAGAATAGTCATCCTGATCCTTGAAGCTTTGGGATTCTAGTTATGTGAAAAAATTTATTTAAATGGAATACTATATAAAGGCAGTAAAAGAATAGGATTTTTATTAATAGAATTGATTAATAATTGCATTTATATAGCCATTTATGTTTTGATATTACACAGTCATTATAATACCTATTTTCTTCTAAATTACCAGGACTTGCTTACATATAAATATGTTTCATCACGTCTTAAACTGTTAGAAAACAAAGCAATTCTGTTAACATTTAACCAAGTAAAAGCATTCCTTATCTATATAAGTCAGATAATTTTGTTAGCATATGCAACTATTGAAGTTTCTTAAAATCTTAATTTTGAAATGATTCACCAGATTTTAAAAACAAAGTTAATTTTTATTCTAGGTTTTTATCGTGAAAAATGGATCTATGTCCATAAAGAAAGCACAAGAGAAGTAAGTATTCTATTATAAATGAGTATATTTCATATTGTTTCTGTTGAATATGTAATGTCACATTAAGTAAATTCTTTTGCAATATCAAATCTCTGGTTCACATTCTCATAGATGAAAGCATACGAGGATCTTGAAAACAGTGATTCTCGTGTGTGTGTACGTGTGCGCGCGGTGTGTGGTTAGCACCCTGGTACAAGTCTGAATCAGCAGCAGAGCTATTTCAGAACGAGTGTGGACCCCTAGGTTCTCCTCTCCCCTGTTAGTAGTGAGCCTCTGGTGCTCACAGGGATGCGTCCTAGCTCCCTTGTGTTCTGGGATGGTGAGAACTTTGTGACCCTCTTGTGATGGGTGGAGCAGCTAAGAGGACGTTAGTAATTGAGTCTGAGTCTGCAAGAGCAGTCTGAACCCTTTTCCTCCTTTCCTTTGCCAGTTGGCTGAAGTGTTTTTATGAGCTGTCAAACCATCAGTTCATGTCAGGTTCCGTATGTTTCCTTATTCTCTACTTAGCATCCAGAGAAGCTTACCTCCTTCTGCAGTCTAAGAAACTCTGCATTCCTTGTTTTGCCGCAGTTGGGGGAAATAATTTAGGGAGCAGGTGTTCAGCATATATGATGTTAGCATAAGTTAAATGTTCCAGAAGTGTTAATGGCAGATGTTCTGAAAACTAGTGCAACCTCCGGGAAGCTTAAGGATTACATTCTGAGACAGAAAACTTGTTTGACCTATTTGGCGATGGTGAATATTGTTAAGTTATTGTTAAAGAAACTACTCTGATCCTTACCACACAGTCTGGGACCATTAGAATGTCGGGCAGAATCTATCCTGGTTTGAGCTTATGAAAAACTGTGAAATGTTTCCTTTGCTCTGTATCACCACACTGATTATGGAACAGAGCATCTGATGTAGGCCAGCATAAGCGACAGAAGGGGGGTTTATTGTGGGTCTTCAGGGATGCTGCATGGGTCCTGGGAATAGGGATGTAAGCAGGCTCAGGAAGGGGTCAGAGCCCAGAACTGAGAGCCGGCTCTCTCCAGCCCTTCTCTGTGTCTCAGCATACATCTGTAGTCTTCCCACCAGATGCAGGCCCGGGGTCTCTGCTGCTTTGTCTGCATGGCCGACTGTGGCTGCCCCATAGCCTCTGAGGCTCCACGGTGGTTCCAGGCCCCCACAAAGGTGGGTGTGCCCCTGTAGTTCAGACATGTTACTTGTGGTCTACTCTGTGAATCAGATTTAATTCTCCAAAAAAGAAGACGCCATTGTGAGATGGGTGGCTACCTGGAAAGGGGTCTGCTAGAACAGCATTTAGAATTCTGTTCATTGAGAAGAGAAAGAAATTAAAGTAAAAATATCAGCTGTGATTGATTGCAGATTATCATTTATATCTAATTAACCTTTGCTTCCCCCGTAGCTCCCAGGAAAATATTTTGCACATAGTAGATATCAGTAAAAATATTGAATGTTTTAATAAATACGTTTCGCTGATTTGTGAGACTAAGGTGTTTCCACTCCAGCTGCCCTCTCCAGACCCTCTGCTGCCATCTGTCTGAGATGTGAGGAATACTCTGTCCTCTTGTGTTTTCTGTGATTGTCCAGTTTATCCATCCCCACAAGTGAGTCAAAAACCTCTGTATATCGTCTAAGTGTTTCAAATACATAAAATCAAGTGTTAAATGACTCCTGAAACGTAATGTACAAATCTGGACAAACCTGTAAGGAACACAGGGTCATTAAGGAACAATATCTGAGAGAGAATAGCAGTGTTTTTGGTACTATTATTTGTGTTTTGTTTGTCGTCTTTGACTCTTGGACCTGGGGTCTGATTCCCACCTTCTTGGGTGCCGGGCATCCCCTGCTCCCAGCCTGGGAATTGCCCATGGTCCTGTCCCCTGCCTCCGGCCCTCCCTACCTGGAGAGGGCCCCCTCCCAGGTGCTTCTCCGCCTTGACCCCGTGTGGTGGGGCGTGCTTCCAGACCTGTGGGATGCATGGGTCCCTGCAGAGGAATCCAGTGTTTCAACTTGTATATTTAGAACAGAGACATCCTCAGAATGCCAAGCAGATCATTTAGGTATCTGTAGCTGCAAAGCCTAGAATACATCTAGTTAGTTTATGATTTTAGGCTTAATTTTGTCCTCTCCCAAACACGTCCCCAACAAAAGAAATCTATGATATTTAATAAGTATTTGCCTTTGTCTTTATATCAACAGTGGTGTAAAAATGTCAATGTGTAGTGTCTTGATGATGCATAAATGACAAACTTAGCATTGCTATAATTTTACTTTCATCTAAACATGGAGTAAACTTTCAGAATATAAACAAATGCCCTTCGCCAAAACAGACTAATTTGCGTTAACTCTCAGTTCATTTTGATTAATTGGCTGATTTGGCAAATTTTCGCTGTTTTGTGTTTGTTTTTCCAGAGGCACAGCTATTGTACCTTGGGAGAGGCCTTTAACCGCTTAGACTTCTCCAGTGCAATTCAGGATATCCGAAGGTTCAATTATGTGGTCAGAGTGAGTACTTTATTTCAAAGCCACTTTGGTGATGCTCTGGGTTGACTGTGTTTTGAAGATTTTAAGTATAAAATATTTAAGATGCTTTTGGCAACTGCATGAAGTTGTGCTTATTTGCTGTGTAGGAAAAAACACAAGGAGTGAGTTCAGGAGAAAAACAGTAGTGATGAGGGGTTTCTCTAACGTTGCTGTCCTGGGTCACAGAGGTGCCTCTGCAGGCTCTGTGGGACCTGGCCACGCCACCCACGTGCTTTCGCTAGGAGCTGCTTAGCCACACGCCACTCCTGTCTCCAGAGATTTCACCAAACCACACGGATTTGGAATCTGCCTGGATGTTACCCTGCCAGAGATCGAAGGAAGAGCAGGAGCTTTCCCATGGGGTCTCCACCCGATCCTTTCCCGTGCATTTGCTACTGCCGGCTTTTCACAGAGCATGAGCCCTGCTTAGTAGAGGAAGAATGCCTAATAGAAAAAAGGAAATTTATACAAAATAGAACTCCAGAAAAGCCTTGTTGTGTTAATGACATATTTTTACAAGAGATTTTTATCTTGGCCTACATTTAAAAGGAAAAGATCTTAGCCATGTATTCCATTTAGTTTTTGCTTTTATTTGTCTAAAGATTAATTACTCTGTGCTTTATTACCTTCCTTCTATTAGGCAAAGTGAAAGTGATGGTTCATGAAGCTGTTAATTTTGGGTTTTTAATGGCTCTTTGAGACTGGAAAGATTTTCCTTGTAATGGCTTTTAGGCATTTAAAATTGTTACCCAAAGGACAAACAGTTGGGAGGATTACATAAAGTTAAGCCTGAGGTGGTCTCACCTGCTAGGTTTGGGCCGTCGGAGTTTGCCAGGGCACCGTGTGTCACCAGTAGGGGCTCCTTGGGGCCACGTGTTTCCGGAGGCGTCGCCGCTGGCGCGCATGGAGACCAATTCCGCCGTGGTTTTCTGAGCTCCCGTTCAGATGCCTGCTCACTGCCCGCTGGGGCCCCATCAGTTCTCCTCCAGACGATGGAGCCGAGATTTGATTCGGCCTTGTCGAAGTGGTCAAGAATTGAGGAGCCGGGAGAAACGTGAGTCAGCGGAGTTGTGTTGTACAAAAAGGATTTCTCCACGTCGCTCGTTCGCGTTTCCGACCGTACTCAGTGTTTCGTACGAGCAGTTGTTGCTCGCTCGACCACACAGGGATTCATTCTTGGTGGAAATCTGCAGCGGGACGCGCCCTGCAGGAGGAGGCCGCCCGCCGGCCCCGCGTGGCCCGTGCGCGCCGCCCTCTGGCCCTCGGCTCGCCGGCCTGCGGAGGCCCTGAGCAGCCGCGCTCCCGGGCGGGGTCTGCGGGCCGGCCTGGGGCTGCGCGATTCCAGCCGCCGCGACCCTCCCGGTTTGGGTTTGCGCGCGCGCCGTTCTTTTCTGAGGAGCCGTTCCTCGTCTTCCTAAAGCCTCCTCCAACAGCGGATGCCGGGAGGGCGGGGGCCTGGGCTGCGGCTTCTGGTGCGCGCGGCTGCGGGCGTTAGTGTGCGTGTCTCGGCGAGCGCCGCACATGGTCGCCTCCCGGGGTGGCGGCGGGGGACCCGCGAGTTTAGGACGCGCCCACCACGCCCCGGGCTCCTCCCAGGTCCCGTGTGCGGCTGCTGGGCGCGCAGTGCCCCTGCCCGGCGGGCCTCCCTCGGGTCCTCCTCAGCGCCCCTTACCAGGCTGGCGGGGCTCCCTTCCAAAGGCGGGGCTTCTGGCCGGCCTGCCGAGACAGACAGACGCAGCCTTGGGGATGCCCTGGGCTGAGGCCCGGCGCCCCTCCCCTCCCCGCCCCGCCCGCCGCCCCCGCCGGCCCCTCCGCGGCCTCCGGTCCGGTGTCCTCTTGTCACCTCTGCAGCTGGCCCGCTCGCTGCCGCCCCCCCTGCAGCTACGGGGTCAGTGGGCGACCTGCGCTGCGTTGGGCTGGCTTCGCAGGAGGAGCAGCGTATTTGCTGATTTTTCTGCCTTGAGTGTTTGGAGCAGCGCGTACTACAGCTGAGGCGATCCTCTTGCAGTTCGTCTCAGTGAGGTGGTTTCCCATAGTGAATGCTGAGTTGTCCATGGAGTCGCTCAGTGTTGGAATAGCTGTAAACAAGAAGCGCAGAGGCGTTTTTTTGAAATGCCCGATAAAAAATTTCCTAACATTTCTTATGGCATTCAGTAATATTTTCCCTAAGAATTTATGTGAAAAGAATTAATAGTATACATGTTTCAATTCACATTTTATATAAAATCCTTTTGTTCATCTAGAATTAGCAGTTTTAAACTGAGACTAATCAGTAATTACTACATAGTTTCTGAAGAAAAAATTAGTGTTAGACTTTAGTGTTCAATGATAAATTGTTTCAGTTATCAAAATAAAGTAGTTTGGAGTGGAAGTAGCCTCTAATTCATCAGGACTTTCTAGCAGTGTTGGTAAACCCACCATCTATACCATATTTAAGTCCCTCCTGGTTGGGGTCATATAGAAGGAATTTATTAATCCCTTAGTCACAATAGGGGATTAGGAAGTATTAATAAATAAATAGGAAGGCTTGTGTATGGTTAACAAGTGCCATTTATTAGGCTGTTTAATGAGAAGTGAGTTATGGAAGATTCATGTTTGGGCAAGACGGGATCACACAGAATAGTATTTCTCCATTCAGAAACGTTTCACTGAAGGGGTAGGATTTTCCGAAGCACATACAATATTCTGAAAGGGTATCTCAGCAACTTCATGACTTACAAGACAGTTTAGCAGTGGAAACCGGATTTCTAAAAGGGTTGTTGAGTAATGTGACCAGGAGGACACAGGAAGTTGGGATTTTGTGTCTGTGAGCCATGACTCTCGGACTAAGGTACGGGTGTGAATGAGCGGCAGAGACTGACAGTCAGACTTGGAAGCCATACGGACACCCCGGGAGCTCTGAACGGCCCACACTGCACAGGACAGCTGCCTCTGCTGGACGGCCCAAGCCCCGGCTGCAGTGCTCACACCTCTGCCGGCCCGCGGGCTGCGTCCTCGGCCAGGCCGTGGCTGCCTGGTGTCTTGTCCCCAACTTTTCCATGGGCACTCGCCACCAGTGGTCAGGAGGGCCGAATGGTCGGGAGCCAATGACGGGGTGCGGAGAGTGAGCAGGAAGAGGACAGTTACAAGGGTAGCAGCAGTCATCTGAGTGCATCTGGTGACAGAAGGGCGTATGGGTGACAAGTACAATAGGCCTTTCTTTCTTTCACAGTGGACAGACCCTAAAGTCTTCTAATATTCTCATCCTGTCTCACTTTGAATATGAGAAGTGAGTCCATGTTAAGGTAGATTCGATGACATGATACAAGCTAATAAGACAGTAAAGAAAAACTGCAAGTATCAGAATCTAGGAAAACCTTTTGTTTCGACAAAAGGTAGATGAAGACGTTTTAATGCTACTAGAGTAAGAGTAAGAATTTTGCTGGTGAATTGTTGAAGCTGTGTGACAGTAAAAATAGTAGAAGGTGTCGAAGTGGCCTCTGCCCCCACAGGGAGCTGACAGTATATTTGTTGGCAGGTGTGGGTTCCTGCAGACTTGGCAATGGGCTTGGGCGCAGGTGGCGGTCAGACATGTTGGCCACAACAGGAGGACACACTCCTCTGCTACGTGGGTTATCTCAAGGAAACATCCTGTGAGAATGATTTTGGAGTTAAAGATGTACCTATTCTGTGTTTAGTGACGTCAGTTTTCCTTCTGTTAGAGGTAGGGTTTTTAGAGGGTGAGGATCTTTTGTTTTTGTTTCTGTTTCAGTATCACCAGCTTCTCTTATCTCTGTCTCATCACCTCACAGGAAGGTTCTGCCACCTCGGTGGTGTGCGCCCAGGTTGGACGCTGTAAGGGATGCTGTGTGGTGGAGTAGCCGAGCCTCTCCTGCTCTGTTGACTTCGTTTGTCTTCTCTGCTCCCGAGGCAGGTGGAGCTGGTCCCTCCCCTCTTTGTCCAGCCTTTATGTCTTAAGACTTGCTCGCCTTGTCCCTCTAACCCAGAGGCTTGTTTGCTGTGTCACTCGAGTTTGGAGATGAGTTCCTCCCTGATTCCTGAGTATTTCATGGACCCTTTACATAGCAGAGTCCTGAAAACAATGACAAAGACATCTCTGGCTGGAATATGTGGTGTTATGAAGACTGTGCTGACTTCTGCTGAGGACTGCTCAGCATCAGCGGTTTACGTGGCGGCGCACCCTGAGGAGAGATGGCGAGGCCGCCAGCTGGACACCCAAGCGAGCGGTGGCAGGCAGGTCTGGGAGGGCCTGGAGCCACTTTTTGTGTGTGGGCTCTGTCTTTCTCTTCTTTGTTTACCAGGGAACCCTGGGTGTGTTACTGAGCCGCCTCATCTGTGGCCTCTGGTGGGTTAGTATCTCCCTCAGAGGCTGTCGTGAGGATGTCATCCTTAGATCATGGAAAGTTCCGGAACATGCTCTGTGCATGTTATCTGTGTTTGGGTGGTTTAGACCAAGGGGTGACGGCCAGGTGCAGATCCATTTATGGACCAAGATTTAAAGACAAGACGCAGGCTGAGAGACATGTTGCCTGTCACAGGAGAAGCCAGAAGGGGCACCAGAGAAATCTTTGTCCTGACGATGGCAAAGTGGTTTGGTTAAGACCTTCTTTTTCTCAATTCTATAAACTTTTCCTCTCATGGGAAACAAGTGACTTTCATAAGTGCATCATAGGACATTTTAAAATAATAGCCTTCTGAGTGCAACGAAACTGTTGAAAAGATGTCTCTTTAAAATTTCTGATCCTGCTGCTTATCAGGCCTTTGTTTGCTGTGTTGCACTTTGTCTTAAGGGACCCAGCTGTGTGGGGAGTTACTGTCATCTAATCGTTTATTCAGTAACCCCACGGGACCCCACATACCTAGAATGTGACCTGGAAAACCATGGTTCTTGTTCTTCCTGAAGTGAGTAAATGGAGGAGGGGGGAATGAGCCTCTGTTCACGTGAATCGTTTTGTGAGCTGTGCCAGTTGCCTCTCATCACTGTTAAGTACTCTCCACCATTCGATCTAAGTATGAACTGACCAGCGGGACACTCTAAAATAATTAAATTTTTGCCAACTGTTTTACTGAGCCTGCAGGTACCCCCTGTTTTCAAGAAAACTTGGTATCTAGAAGTGGAGGAAGTTCTTTATTATAATAAAACAGATTCTTAACAAAAGGATGCCCTCTGAGTTCCTTAACACAAAAAAGATAGACTATTTATATTTTATTTTTTTAAAAAAATTTCTATTCTTGATTCAAGAATTGGCCATAGGCTACTACTCTAGCCATTTCCTATAATTTTTCCCCTTAAAAAGTGTTGGATTAAAGTGTACTAGCAAAATATGTTAATGCTCTAAGAACAAGATTTGTCGAAGAGAAGGACCAAGAAATAATGCAGGGCCTCCGAGAGATGCCTGCTTTCAGTGGAAGGAAACGCTGTTCCTGACAGTCGACCTCAAGAGAGCTGAATTTGACGTTGCATTGCTGATGTTTCTAAGAGAAAGTGAACATGAGCTGATGATTATGGTGGATGGTGTGTGGCTGACTCAAGCACACTGGGAGTCTTTTTTAAATTTCCTTTGAAAGGAAACACATTTTTAAAATTATAAAAGATTTTACTTTTTTAAATTTCTTTTCTTTTTTCTTTTTTTGCTGAGGAAGATTCACCCTGAGCTAAATCTTTTGCTAATCTTCCTCTTTTTGTTTGAGGAAGATTCACCCTGAGCTAACATCTCTGCCAGTCTTTCTCTATTTTGTATGTGGGCTGCCGCCACATCATAGCCACCAACAAGCAGTATAGGTCTGTGCCTGGGAACCGAACCTGGGCCGCTGAAGCAGAGTGTGCCGCACTTAACCACTAGGCCACAGGGCTGGCCTTGCAAAATTTTTAATTTTTAAAATTATATAGAAGTAACAAGGCAACCTCAAGTGTAATTTTATGTAGTCATAAGCTTTTGAAAGCTTGGTGCTTTAATTCCTTAAAAAGTCTTATATATGAGATTTGGGGATGTGTAATTTTTTCCGTGTGTATAATTATTGATGAAATTGTGGGACTCACTGGCATAGAGCTATGTAAGTAATCACACTGGGAGCCTTTGCTCATTAGGTGGCACACCAACGAAAGCGTGTCCTCTGGGTGAATATCCAGGGTATTTAGAATTCGAAATGTCATTACTCTAGAGACTGCAAGGATCCAGACCATCTGCATGTTTAACTTTCAGCATGTTCATCCTGTCAACAAGATGACTTGTGGGGGATGACTAAACACAGCAACTAAGAATGTTTTTAACAAAACTAAAATTATAAACTGTGTAACAATTCAACTCAGATAAAATAGCAGTCTGTCTTTCTGCCAGTCCTGGAAGTCAGTGAGTAAGGTAGAGTCTGGTGGGATGTTAATTCCCCAGGAAGGTGGAGAAAAGGGACAGTCCAGGCAGTAGACATCACATCTCCAAACCACCTGCTCAAGCCACTTCCCAAGACAGTGCAGCCCGTGTCAGTTCTTGTGAGATGCCCTTCAACCTCAGGCAGAGGGCAGGGTCGCGGATCCTGGAAGACTGAAGGAACCGGGTGAGGCTCTCCCAGAAAATTAACCTAGACCATAAAGTTTGCCTACAAGTTTAGGGAGTTAATGGTCTGCTTGGCTTCATCAATGTCTAGTTGAGAACTGTCTGCTTTTCTAGAGTTGAGGTCACATTCCTTTTTCGTTAAATGCAGTAAAATTGAGACAACTTTTTAAAATCACGTAATCAAATTTCACATCACTAAAGGCTGTTAAACTACTTGCCGTGTGCTGAGAGATGGAGACACCTGACAGACCAGGCAGCCTGGCTGGGCAGCGGTGGGGGTTTGAAGATTTCCTCTGCTCCGGTCCTGCTCCGCTCCTCTCTAGCTGTGTGTCTCTGGGCTGTTTTCTCATCTCTGGCCTCTGTGTTCTCGTCTGGCGAGGGGGACAGTGGTGCTGCCTCACAGCGGGTGAGAAGTCAGGGGAGTCACGTCCAGTGCTGCCTTCGTGATGATCAGGTCTGCTCCTGACTGCAAATCTAACGAAGCCCATGGCCAGGCGTGAACAGTGGATCGCTCTGCCTGTGCATGTTCTGTGATGAGACCGACTTTAACATGAGCAACAGAGCACTCTGTTCTTTATCTTCCTGTCTTTGTGCTCACACGCTCACTCATAAACACATACATGTGTGAGTTTAGATTTTCTCTTGGATCCAAGGAATCTACCTGGAATTTCAAATAGCTACGGTTTTATTTAGCTTTACTTAATTCTAGTTTTATTATGTTATCAGAGAGTTTGGCCTATCAGATCTCTACTTTGAAATGGGTTAAATGTACCTTTGCAGCCGTTTTCATAATGGATTTTTGTAAATATTTTATTGACACATGAAAAAATCAGATTCTCTGTTTGAAGGATGTGATGTTTTCTGCTTGTCCATAAAGCGGGGTTTGGTGGTTATATTATTGAATTCTTCTCCATCCTTCCTTGTTTAGAATTGTCAACTTTGAAGAGATATATAAAAATATCCTACAACATTTTTATTTCTAACAAATTTTCATTAAATTTCCAACAGATTTTGCTTTATATATGTATCTAAATAGAGGCTACTGCCTGGTTTTATTTCTTTGTAAATTGTCTTTTGCCCTTTCATCTTAATTACCATTTTAACTTAAAATTTCAGTTTGTCACCTGTTAACACTTCCACTCTTGTTTTCTTGGTGTTTGCGTGTAACAGTGTGGTGGTCTTCCTGCTGGGTGCCCATCCATTATCCGGTCCTCCGTGGGTAACTGGCTAAGCCAGCCGTGCTAACCCTGAACCCTCTGCTAGGGGTTTAGTTGTTTTTTTAAAGGATTTTTTTCCATGATATTAGAAAACTGTAGTTTATGTTGATGACAGGAGGGGTAGTTAGGAAAACTTATGCCCTAGGACACTCATTCCACATTGGCGAAGGAAATCCACCAAAAGCAGAGTTCTCAAACTTGGTCTTAGGGATCCTTTTACTCTTCAAGATTAGTGAAGACCCCAAAGAGATTTCACATATGTGAGTTATATCTATTAATATTTATCATAGAGAAATTTAAAAATAGACAGTGGCGTTTTTCACACCTTTGCAAATCTTTTTGCTGTCTGCTGTAATAGAGGACAGCCGAATTCTCAGGTCTGGTCCTGAATTCGGTCTGCTACAATAGCACATGTCATGTGGCCTCTGGAATACTCCATTGCACACTCATGAGAGCGTGAGAATGAGAGGGAAAATAACATGAATGATACTGTGGAAGTAATTTTGACCTTGGGGACCCTAAGGAGTCCCTGGACAACACTTTGAGAACTACTGCATTGGGGTAGCAGTCTGCCCCTCACTTCTCCTGGTGGTGAGAGTAGGGCTGTGCAATGCTCCTCTTTTTTTCTCTCATTTTTCTTTGAGAAATAGAAGAAAAATGGATTTGCATATTCAGGTCTGTTTCTCTTGGGTCCTAAGTATTACAGCAGCAAGAAGCCCATTTGGAAGGTTTTGTTTATTAAACGAGCCCCGTGGCTCGGCGGCTGAGCCTCTCTTGGGTCAGAACCAGGAAGCCCATTGTGGCTACATATCCAAGTCACATCCCAGTCCCGCTTTTATCAGCAGTAATAAAGCTGATCTCTTAATCTCAGTCAGCCTGAATTCTTTGTCTCCAATTTGGTTCTAATTCAGGCAGGAGAAATAGATATTCTCACCATTAAAGTGGTGCTGATGGTGATGATGGTCAGACAAGAAAGACATCTGATAATAATACTTAGCTAATTTGAAAAGATTGACACTGCTGCCATGGCTTCTCAGGTGTGTTCAGTATGACCTAGTCTGACTTCCAGCCAAGGCCCTAAAGTGCTGTGTTTCTGTAATCACTGCGATATGGGACATTTTTTATGTAAATATATCAGAAGTTGCAGAATGATTTTTTCCTGAAGATTATCATGGGATTGTCATATTTATAATGTTATTTTTGGACTTTTACAGTCAACATGGCTATGTGAGTATGTGAGTTAGCATTTTCTTTTCTCCTTCTGAAATCATGAAAGGTGGCAAGGAGAATTGGAAGGAGGGGTTGAAAAATTCCTTTTCCAGAGAAATTGGAGGCAGATGTAATTCACAGATTCTCCACGTATTTACAGCTTAGCAAAAGCAGCTGTGATTGAGCAGAACTAGTACGGGAAGAAGTGAGTAGATGTGCTCATGTTGGCAGAAGGACTCAGCAGGGGCAGGTGGGCAGATCCGGAAGACGCCAGCAGATACATGCATTGTCCAAGAGAGACCTGGCCTGGACAGCAGAGCTGACAGATGCTAAATTCCTTGCTTACAAGTGAGGAGGTTACAGGGGAGAGGGCTGACCACAGAAGACTTCTGAGACCCAGCTAGACCCAGAAGTGGTCTGTGGGCCAACCCAGGAGCCATGCAGATGAGCTGTATGTGTGAAAGCCAGCTTTCCCCGCAGCGGCAGAGAGGGGCAGCATTTGGGCTCAGCAGGCTCAGGAGGCTGAGCAGCCTCCTTCAGAATAGGTGTTCTTGGAAATCGTCCCTCACTCAGAAATAAGTATTAACAGAAGGCACCTGACATAGCGTCAAGTTTACCAAGGAAAAGGTGGGAAGGAGCAACCAACCCACGGCTGCTGAGCACCAGGAAATGTCAGGGAGGCAGGATGTGGGGAGTGGGGCAGAAACCAGGGGCTGTGGATGCAGATCCCAGGGCAGGAATGCTGGAGACCAGGGGCGATGGTTTGTGCCTGCCTTCAAGGCAGCAGGAGACAGCCCTGAGAACAGAGCAGAGAACCATCGTGAAAACAAGGGGGGCTGGAAGGAGACTTGGAGAAGGCAGGCACTGGAAACACAAGAAGGGACAGAGGCTCTAGAAGTGAGAAGAGACTCATCAAAACCCAACACTAAGAGTGAGTTTGAAGAAAATTACAGCTGCAGAGGACAGACAGTAAGAGAATATCCAGCATATCCATGACTGGAATCTTCGAAGAAGAAAGCAAAACGATGGGACCAAACAAATATTTAAAGATAACAGCCATGAAAACTTTCCTGAGGAGAAAATAGCCTTGAACCTACATTTTGAAAGGGCAAACTGTGTGCTGGGGAAACTGACCTAGATCGGTCAGTGTGTCACATCCTGCAAAGTTCTTACTCACCCAAGATGAAGTGACAAACACGCAGTCTTACAAGGAGTGGAAATCAGAGCGGCCACTCTTTTCTCCTCTTGTCCTGACACTGTATGGTGATAATCACTGTGGTTGTGTGTCCATATCAAATGGATTTGTGCTTAGCCTGTTTCCTCTTTCTTTTAAGCTGTTGCAGCTAATTGCAAAATCCCAGTTAACATCATTGAGTGGTGTCGCACAAAAGAATTACTTCAACATTTTGGATAAAATCGTTCAGAAGGGTAAGATGGTGACTGATATTTTTAACAACCTAAATCTTAATTAGAAATTTAGTGCAAGGAGATGAGATTTTTAGGAAATGTTTCCCCAGTATGTATGTTGTCAAAAACAATAATGTCAAAGAATGTGATAGTATGGAGACAGTAATATAAGTTGGTCCCTCCAATTCTTAATGTTCTGTTACTGTTGTTTACATTTTTTAAAGTTGCTTTTGCATACAAAGGAATGTGTTATAATAAGAAAGATAATTAATCTCTGAGTTTTAAAAAGATATTCTACCTTTTCATGGTTAGTCATTCCCAGTCACGTCAGCTATATAGTTGTTTCCGTAATTGGCAGGCTGTGACTTAGTCACTCAGGTGTCAAACAAGCCTATAATTTTCTTTTTAATTTGATGGTTGTCTTGATTAATTAGTGGCTAATAATAAATGGAACTTTAAATTTCACACCATGAGTTTATGCGTGATATGAATTTTACTATATGTATAAACCATTTTTAAATATCAATTCTCTTTATGATAAGTATAAAAGAAAATAGAGACTGATAATTTTAAAGGCAAAATTGTAGACTCAACTGAAAATATGCTATCGGGCAATATTTTAAAGTTTTTTTAATCTCATCATACTTGTGATAGCTCAGAAATGATGCCACTTTGGGGTTGTAGTGAAATTAGTCATTGTTTTTTATGGTGTTAAAATACACAACATAAAATTTACTGTTTTAACCATTTTTAAGTGTACAGTTCTGTGGCATAAAATACATTCACACTGTTGTACACCCATCACCCCCATCCATGTCCAGAACTTTTCCATCTTCCCAAACTGAAACTCTATCCCCAGTCAATACTCCACATTCCCTCCCCCAGCTCCTGGCGCCCACCATCTACCTCCTGTCTCGGATTTGACTCCTCTAGGTCCCTCATACAAGTGGAATCTACAGTATTTGTCCTTTTGTGGTGGCTTATTTCACTTAGCATAGCGTCCTCGGGGTTCATCCATGTTGTAGCATATCAAAATTTCCTTCCTTTTTAATGCTGAATAATATTCCATCATGTGTACCATACATGCCACACTTTGTTGATTTGTGTTTGTCGATAGACTCTGGGGCAGTGAAACGAGATCGTTTTTCACAGTGGCGGTGAACTGTATCAATCTGTAGTTTTGTTTTTGTTTATTCCAGTTCTTGATGACCACCAAAATCCTCGCCTAATCAAAAATCTTCTCCAAGACCTGAGCTCTACCCTGTGCATTCTGATTAGAGGAGAAGGGAAGTCCGTATTGGTGGGAAATATAAATATCTGGATTTGCCGACTAGAAACTATTCTCACCTGGCAACAGCAGTTACAGAATCTTCAGATGACCAAGGTATGAATTTCTGGGCCTAAAAATGATTACTCTGTTTTTATATTACAGAAGTCATTAACTCTTCTAAGTGTACGTGAAAGAGTCTTAACAGCTTTTTGAAAGACTTTTTTTCTTTACCTTTTCATAAGTATTCCTTCAATTGTTTTAAGATGTGTTAGGATCAAAAGACCTTGTAATGGCTTACAGACAGTGGGAACAGTAATCATTAAGAAAGAGCTGATCATGTGGGTGATGAAGTGGTGAGTTAATTTACCTCTCAAGGAAATTGTGTTTCCGGCTGAAACAACGTTCAGTGAATTAAGGCTTTTGTGTTGCCAGCAGCTCTCCACCGTGCAGGGTTGGGGCTGCTTCTCCTCTTGCGTGCTGTCTTCTGTGTGTGTTGTGTGTACTGTGTATTGATGGTTCTTTGACAAAGTGAACATGGGGAAAAGAAGGTGCAAATCATGTCACTCGCTCTGATGTTTTTTGTTTATTCTGATAACTAGTTCCAACAAGAAAATGTTAACACCATGGACTACAGGAAGTGTCTTAGGTGTGTTTTATTTATCTCTTGTACTCTGTAAGAGAAAGAACAGATGGGATACGCATCTCTGTGGCCTGAGGGATAAACTGTTCCACAGATTCACTGCTGTAGAGGCTCATCACTGCCCCAGGCTCCACAGGAACGCCGTCATTTTCAGAAGTGTATTTGCCATCTAAATATGAGACTTACATGATAAGGACGGATTCCCTGATGTGGATCTGAAGCTGAAGTGAATACATGAACATTCAGTGTCATAAGAGCTAAGCAGACTCGTTGGAAGCATGCCTCAGATGTGACCCCACTGTGCTCCAGGCTCTCTGTGGTCCAGCTCTGCCCACCTGTCTCACCTCATTCCCACGGGTAAGGGGCTGTGTTATCAGGGTCTGTCTGTAAGACACACAGCATGGTTTGCTGTGGAGCCTTGACGTAAGGGCTCCAGGCCTGTTTGTCCCTCGTGCAGCCACCTCATGAGGCAACACCACCTCAGCTAGTGAACTCTGGGAACTGCAGTCTGTGGTGGTCAGCAGTGGGGTTCAGTGCTCAGGACCCCTGAGGAAGGGGATGCTTGGCTGGGAAGTTCCAGCAGGGCCAGCTGCTGGACATCACTCAGAAATGTGGGTGAAGGACAGCCTTAGCCCAGTCAGGAGGGCCCATGCCTGTCACTGCGAAAGAGGAGGGAGGAGGCCAGGGAGATCCTTCATCCTCTCCCTGGTGGGCTGGCAGAGCAGGCAGGCATCGGTATGTCATCACCCTCCTTTCAGATTTTCCTTTCCCCTGACACTGACTTGGAAGAGCGGCAGAGAGAGGTGTGATGGGAACTGTGTGCGCCCAGCTGCCCTGCCAGGGTGGCCGAGAGCCACACTAAGGAGACAGTGCACACCCCAACCCTGGTGCTCGAGGTCAGTGCTCTGCCTCAGCTAGAGACGCCTCGTGTCACATGCTGTCACTTCAATCAAGTGGGAGAAACAAGGCGCAGAAACGAAAGTAAGGATATCCTTGAACCGAGGTAAAGAAAGCACAGATGACAGTGCAGAGCACAGGTTATGTCCTGTCTGGACCTGGAGGCAACCCCTGCCCTGGCGGCTGGGTGCTGGCGTCTTCCAGTGACTCCCTCAGCCCCTCTCAGACCCCCGTCCATGTGCTCAGCATGGGGCAGGCAGTGGGCCTCTGTGGTGAGCTGGGTGTTCCGCCCCGTGCGGCTCAGCAGCAACAGTGCAAGTCGGTCAGCCCCACCTTCCTCGGAGGGTTGTTGGGACACAGCATCCAGTAACGCGGCTGCGTTTGTAGGTGTCGGATGCATCAGCCACACTGGGCCGAGGTGCCTCTGGCTGGTGGCAAGTTGCTGCCTGGTGTTGATTCACAGCCCATTTTAAGGGGACACGAGTGGTGGGAGGGTAGGGGAGGAACCGCCCAGAGCTCCCAGCTCGCCAACAGCAGAAGCCAAGAGACTGAGTGGAGTTGAGATCAGCTCAGCCTCATGGGACGCAGTTGCCAGTTTGCTGTGTGAGCCAGCGCTTGCCTTTCTTCTGCATTTTCCTGACAAAAGACAGCTTGATACTCTGAGAAATAAGTAGAAGGCTCACATAGTGTTGAAAGGTTTCCAAGAACATCTGAAAGGCTGCTTGTCATCTTGTTCTGTCACTTGATTGACTCTGAGACTGACGGATTCACTCACACCCGGGGGTGACTTTCTTACATGCTTCTGGGAAGTAAAATCCGTCACTGCCCATTAGGAAGGCTCCACCGCCTGATAGAGTGACCAGGTGGAACGGCAGACAGAAGCTGTCTGTCGCATCAAGCTTCTACCTTCTCTTTTTAAAACATTTCTTCGGAAAATAGATGACCGTTTTCCTTTAATTTCTTGGTGGCTTATTAGAAATAAAATTATGATTTACTGTGTGCCATCAGACTGCTGGGTTTAAAATAGCTTTAAGCTGTACATGAAAGTTAGACTCCGCTTGTCTTCTGTGGCATCAGGGATGTCTTGGCCATGCAAGGAGACTGCGCAGCTTTCTCCTGTGACCGACTGGCATCACCCTGTGAACCTGGCGGTTCCTGAAGTTGCAGGTCATCAGCGTTCCTTCCCATCAAGAGTCTCTGCAGTGAAGAGACCGAAGAACGACCTGACATCCGGTCAGAAGTGCACAGGGTGTGGCCACAGGGGGCGGAGCAACGACAGCAGAAGGTAGAAGCAGATAATTTTGTGTCGACGTCTCCAAGGATCTTCGTAGAGTCTTCTGGCTGGATTAAGCAGCCTCATTTTTATGACTTAATCTTATAAAAAGACTGGTTTTTAATCCAAAACAAGTGCCAGTGCTTCACTGAGCCGTGGGGGCCCTGGCACATGGGTGCCGGTGGGCAGCTCAGGAACAGCCCAGCAGCCCCGGTGTGGGAGGTCATGGCCACGGCAGGTGGTGAGTCTCGGCCTGCTGTGTGTCGTTGAGATGTCATCTCGTGAGCAGTGTGCGCCTGGAAAAGACACCACAGACCTCTGCTCTGCTCCTCAGACAGATGTGCTGTGCTTTCTGAGCTGCACTTGAAGGCTCGGTGGTGCTGGTGAAGCTGAAGTGCTGTCTCGTTTACATCTTCTGGTCTCTTCTCGGTGACCCTACCTGTGACCTCCCTCAGTAAGCACTTACTAGACACCTGCTGTATGCCAGGACCATCATGGGGTGGGGGCATGGCAGCCAGTAGACATGGCTTTAGTCCAGGGCCTGCGTGCCTGGTGATCAGTGGGGGTTGGTATACAGCAGACACCCACACAGAGCGTCATTTCATGAAGGCCACCACCTTGTGGGGTGCTTAAAGAGTAGAAATTATCCAGGTGCTGGTGTGCTGGTCAGTGCTCAACAGCTGGCTTTCAGGGGCAAAAGCCCTGTTGGTAGCATTTGTCAGTTTCTCACCTGGCTGATTTCAGGCCACCAGCAAGTCATCTGGCTCACAGAATTCCTGAAAGTTGCAGAATTGATTTCCTCAAGCCAGTATGGCTCGGCTCCAGCACACCACTGCGAAACCAGGAGCCACAGGGGCCTTCGGGCAAAGAGCTGCACGGCCAGAGGCGTGGGAGCCTGCATTCAGGGGCAGTCACAGGTGCTCCAGGTGCCCAAGGTGCTTGGAAGAAGGCGTGAGAGATGAGGCACGGGAGAACTCAAGGCCAGATCGTAGGGTAGACTGCAGCCTCTGGGTGTGCGTGAGGGAGTCTTGGCTGTTTCCAGTGCGAGGACATCGAGATGTCTGCGTTTGAGGGAGCCCCTCTGGTACCAGCAAGGGGCTGAGCCTGGGGGAAGCAGACCCCATGACATCGTACAGCTCAATGGTGGTGAGCACTCCCTGAGGAAGTGACAGGTACGACATAGGAGATGCATCAGGGAAAGACTGGGCTGTGTGTGGTGCCTTCCTCCAAGTGGGCATGAGGGGAGGAACAGGGGTGGCCTCCGTGGTGGGGTGGGCGCACCGCAGAGGAGGCTGAGCAGAGGGGCAGGCTCAAGCCGGGCAGTCTACTTCCTGTCACCGGTTTTCACGTGGAGCTGTGACCTCAACCCATGGGGTTCAAGCAGAGATGATTCAAGTTTCTCTTGCCCAGCGTGCTTCCACAGGGAGCGGGAGTCCCCTCTCTGGATGCAGGAAGTGAGATGGCCCAGAGCAGGAGAGGGGAGCCTCTGTCCCTGTGCATGTCCATGCTGTCACGAGTCCACGATGGTGACACGCTTAGCTCACCAGGAGCAGCTGAGCTAAAATGCAGTGTGGTCCAACATAGAAGACTTTGCTGCCACTTCACATTCGAATGGAAGATAGCGTTTAGATGAAAAATATTGGCATTTCTGTTGTCCTCGCTTGTTTATAGTCATAACAGGGCTGTAAATCTGGACCCTTCCAGAAAACCAGATGCCAAGTTTTCACACTGCAATCTGTAATGCTTCGCCCATCCAGGATTTGTTTCAGCCACATCGTACCACCTGAGCCCTGCCATATTAGCAGCAGATAGTATGACATCCTGTCTGACACAGAACTTTCAGGAGAATGAAGCCCCTGTTCAGAACAAGACTCAATTCATGTACTCGTGTTAAGACTAGTAGTTGGGGATAGACTCACACATATGATCTTTCATATTACGCTGCCACGTGTAGACAGTAGGAAGGGGAGGACTGGCTGAATCTCGACTCAGCCGTGCTTAGTCCGTGGTGACTTGTCATCTGTTTGTGCCTCAGAGGACATCTGGTTGCCGCGGGCACCCGTGCCATCCTGGGGCACAGGGGCCGCCCGAGCAAGGTTCCCATCCGGGTGGTGGCAGAGGCACCTTGTGTGATGGCGTGAAAGTGAAGCGACACACGTGACGGACACCACGCGGTTCCGTCCAGGGCGTTAGGCTGTCCTGTGGACTGGAGCGCAGAGGCCCGTGGTGCCCAGCAGCAGCGGATGCCCGCACGTGGGGTTGGGGTGGCTCGGCAGCGTCCTGCCTCGAGTCGCCCGTGCGGAAGGATGCCCATCGAGGGCCTCCGGCTGGAGTATTTCTGAGTACCGGGAGCCATTCACAGCTGCGCGGTGGCAGGACGAGGAGGGAGGGACGGAGAAGGGCCTCTCACCACGCCCTCCACGGACGGCAGGTGGTTCCTGGGACCAGACTCGGGGAATTAGTTCGTCCGTTGCATGCTGGGTACTGGGGTCGTGGGAGGCAGCCGGCCGGGCGCGGGGGTGACCAGCGGCAGACAGAAGCCGTTCCCCCACCCAGCAGGAGCGGGCTGCGGCTCCAGCGGGTGTCCGTGCACAGGCGTCAGACCCTCCCTCCGCCAGAACGTCCCGCCCAGCCGGTTAGCCCGTGTGTCCCTCCGTTGGAGGCACTGCTGGTGCGAGTCTGCGATGCGCTGGGGGACTGAGGGCTCACGGGGTGAGCACAGAGCGGGTCCGGGCTGGGATCCCAGGCCGCCTCCGGGCCACCACGGCACCAGCAGCCTTTCCTTGGACGTGCCTGTGCGCTGCGGCGCCCACCCGGTCGGCCCCCAGGGATGGACACGCCGCATCCACGCCGGCGGGTGCTGGCGAGGATGGACGGCACAGAGGTTCAGCCTCGGTGAGATGTCGCCCTCCCAACGCCGAGCCCAAAGCGCTGGACCTTCAACACACCCGCGCCCGCACTGTCCGGGCCTTGGGCCACGCCGGGCGCAGATGGGGCGGGCGTGCTGACGCCGGCCCCCGGGAGGCGCTCGCTCCGCTCCTCCATCGCGCGTTCTCAGGGCCCGCCGTGTTCCAGGCGTGTCTTCTCAGTGTGGTCATCCTACAGGTCAGTGAGCCTCGCAGGAGTGCGGCGTCCTGGAGGAGCCGTCGGTTCTGCTCCTCTTTGCGCTGCGGCCATCGCTGGACAGCCCCGCGCTGGCGGCCTGGCGCGGCCGGGGTCGTGGGTGCGGGCGCTCGGCCGTGCAGCGTGGGTGCAGCCCGGCTCGGCTTGCGTCTCCTTCGTGCGGCCACGGTTCGGAGCGTTTGTCCTCGCCTGGCCTCCCGGGCTCCGTGTGGCTCAGTGCCGCTGAGCCCCGGGCGTCGTGCGCTTGGTGAAACGCCTCCGTGTTCTCCTTCCAGCACGTGGACAGCGGCCTCACGCTCAGCGACCTTCCTCTGCACGTGCTGAGCAACATCCTGCACAGACTCTCGGACGGGTGGGACGTCGTCACTCTGGGCCAGGTGACCCCAGCGCTGTCCGCGCTCAGCGAAGACAGGCAGCTGTGGAGGAAGCTGTGCCTGTACCACTTTGCCGACAAGCAGGTGAGTGCGGGGCAGAGACCCCGGGCTCGTGGCGCTCTTGGCGCAGGCCGGCCTGCGTACTGTGCCTGCGTGCCTTTCAGGTACTTTTGTTTTTGGTGTACTTTTTAAAGAATTAAGAATAATCAGGACTATTAAAATCACTTATGGTTTCTCTTCTATAGCTTATAAGTTTATTTTTCATTTTCAAAAAAACACAGTGATTCTAAAAACAACCTAAAACAAAACAACAGAACAAGAGCTGAGTTCTTCTTCACCTCTGTCAATAGCAAGATGTTTCGAGGTTACTGGTTTATTGTCTTTTTTCCTTCACTTGGTGACTCAAATTCCAGTTCTGCCTTTTATGGTGCTGCATACCCTGTAAGCGTCATGTTCCTTCTAGTTTCGGTTATCAGTGGGCAGTACACCGCTCCTCAGTGTCCACAGAACATGCTCCCCTCCCCGCATTCCTGTCCCATGGGAACCAGCACGCAGCAGTTCATGTGCATTTGCTGGGGGCCTTTTCCCAAGTAGTTTGCTTGTCCGTTCTCCAGCGTTAAATCCTGTTGTGCTGTTTCTGGGCTGGGCTGACTCGTGCATTCACTCCGGCATTGCACAGGCGTTTAGGGGTGTCTGCTGTGGGTAAGGTGGCGTCAGCAAAGGCAGACATGGTCTTGCTGCCATTGAGTTCCTGTCAAGAGGGGAGACAGACGTTACACATGTCACCAGGTTCGTGTTTGTAAAGCAGCGTAGAAGCATGTGGCATTGCACACGCGAACGTTGTTCTCTCTGGGAGGACAGGGCGGGGTGGGGGGTTCCTCGAGAGCATTACTGTTTCGTAGGCCGTAAGCAGGTTCTAGGCCGACAGAACTCTGTATGTAGAGGCCCTGGAGGGAGGGGTGAGGCGAGCGGACGGAGACGGGCGGGCAGTAGCCCCAAGGCCTGAGAGACCACATCAGATCCGAGTCTGTCCCCAGCAGACCCAGAAAGGCACTCAAGTGTTGAAACAACGTGCAGTTGTAAACGGCTGTTCTTGTTCTTGTTTGGGGGATAGACGGGAGTGGGATTAGGGAGACCCACTGAGAGACATGCCGAGAAAGAAGGGGTGCTGGTGGGGAGGAGCAGACGAGGGAGAGAGAGACGCCGATGGACTGAATGCGGGTCGGCTGCAGGGGCAGGTGGGCAGGAGGTGCCCCAGCGGGTCTCTGCTGGCACAGGGTGGGTGGCAGTGCCTTCCCTGCAGAGGGAAGACCGGCTGGGGTGAGAGGAGGAGGTACAGCGGGATTCAGTGGGGTTTGAGTTGCCTTCCGGATATCTGAGGGAAACAAGTCGAGAGGGCAGGGAGTATTCTGAGGAAAGGTCTGAGCTGGACACATTGATTGAGAGGGACCAGCATAGAAGTGGTCTTTGGGCCTCAATGGACTCGCCTGGAGAGAAGGACCGGAAAGAGATGAGACCTGGAGAGCCTTGAGGAGCAGCTCCAGCAGCTGAGTCGAGGAGCATAGCCTGCAAAGGACACAGGGTCCCTGAGAGCCCCGGATGAGGTGCTCAGCTAAAGAGCCCGTCGGCTGAGTCTGCAGAGGCTGCGGGTGACCCTGGGAAGCACTGTGTCAGGTGGACATGCTGCGAGAAGCAGGCAAGTCAGGCTTAATTTGAACAGGGAAGAAAGCAGGCTGAATTCTGAAGTCAGCAGAGGCAGTGGGGTGTTGAAGATTTTAGAGGGAAGTGGGGGTGAAGGGTGGAGACGGCAAGGGGAGCTGAGGCCCGCTGGGCGGCGGGAGGCCCGGGTGTGCTGGCTGGCATGCACCATAGCTGGCTGCTGCTCCTGGTGCTCCCACCTCCCTCGCCGAGTGCAGGCCCCAGCTGTTTACCAGGGTGCTAATCGGAGTGCCTGACAGGCATTTCAGACTCTCTGTTGACCATTGTGAGACCCTTGCTTTTCCTCAGAGAAACCACTTTAAAGAAGTTGTGTCTTCTGCATCTGTGTTTAATGTCATATGGTCAGAATTAGCAATTAGCTCTTACAGGTGCATCTCGCACATATTTTGTTGACCACATATAAAAACACAGCATCCAAAAAATTCTCTGTTCTTCAGGGTTTGGTAACTAATGGTAAACAATGCTAAAAAAGACACACAAACTAGAAATAACTATGAAAATGGTGGAGGTGAGGCAGCTTCCACCAGGTGAAACTGAGTGAGTGTGCAGGGTGGACTGACGGCTCATCTGAGGTCACGCTGTGAGGACCTGAGCATGTGGTATGGATGTTGGGTTTGAGTTCTGGAAAGTCATGGTTGGTTGTTGAGGAGAAAACAGTGGGGATCCACAAACACCGGCACAGCACAGGGCCATGAGAAGCAGGGAGACAAGTGGTTTCCTCTCTAGGAAGTGAGTTTCCAACAGTACTGGGAAGATACAGAAATTAGTATAACCTGGCCATTAACTACTTTTCTCTATTTTCCAAGCTGTTCTCTGCAAATGCTGTTAGAAACAAGAATTTTCTTACTGTCACCATCATAACGTCAAAACAATGTCCTCAGAAGTCGTGACTGAAGTGTGTGCATGTCATCCGAGTGGTTATTTTCATTACGAAAAGTGGAACATGCTTGCTGCAGTGGCAGTCGCAGAGATGAGGCAGCGTCTGAAAGTGGAGGCTCCTCCCCAGGGGTCGCCTCTGATCTTCAGCACCTGCTTGTTGCTCAGGCTCCTCCACAGACACAGGCAGCGTGTGCCTAGCTGTGCACTGTTATTTTCCCATAACTGAAATCATGTCACTCCGTAATGTGTTTTCACACCTTTATTAAGATACCATATACACGACAGTTGATTTTAGGACGTTTTCATCACCTCAGAAAGAAGCCACACCCTGTACCTCTCAGCCTACCCTGCCCAATCCCTGGTCTACCTCAGTCTCCCTAGATGTTCCTGCATGGATGTTTCCCCTAAGTGGAGTCATTGTATCTGGACCTCGTGTGATGGCTTCTTTCCCGTAGCACATCGACCTCAAGACTCACGCTGAAGCAGTGTCAGTGCTCCAGGCCTTTCTGTGGCTCCTTAACGTCCCATCCACGCACAGATCACATCTTGTCTGTCTGTTCATCAGCTCACGGACACTGGGGTTGTTTCCCCCTTGTGGCTGTTCAGAATCATACTGCTCTGAGCAGTGGTGAACACCATCATGTGGACATTTGTCGTAGGAGTGGAAATTCTGGGTCAAATGGTAACTGAAGGTTTAAATTTTTGAGGAACTGCTACACTATTTTCCAAAGCAGCTGCACCATTTTCTATTCCCACCAGCAGTGTATGTGGGTTCCTATTTCTGCACGTGCTTGTCTACACTTCTTACCTGATTTTTTGATTACAGCTGTCCCAGTCTGTGAAGTGGTCTCTCATTCCCTTTCCTTGATGACTGAGATGTTGAGCCTCTTTTCACGTGCTTACTGGCCATGTATATCTTTGGAGAAACATCTTTTCCGATCCTTTGCCCATTTTTTAATTGGGTTGTCTTTATTACTGAGTCATAAGTGTTCTTTATTCTCGGTACAAGTCCCTCATCAGATATATAATGTGTGTGACATATCTTTAACTTAATAATATATCATGGACATCATTTCAGATCAGAACATGTAAATCTGTTTAACAGCTGCATGGCATTCCATGTTTATTTGATTCAAATAATTGAATGTTTCATGCACTATAGTTTCTTTTAAAATCACTTTGCACCTAGTCCTATGCTGTGAGAACCATCAGCTGATTCTGAACAGAACTTGTTTGTGTCTAGTTTTGTAGACACTTGGTCCTTTCAGAAGAAGGTCACGTCGAGTGGAAGTTGACGTACTTTGCCCTGCAGAAGTATTACCCAACCAGGGAGCAGTATGGGGACACTCTGCATTTCTGTCGGCACTGCAGCATCCTCTTTTGGAAGGTAATAATTTCAACACATTCTTGAAATTTGGGGATTAAAACTTGGTGAAACAAATTATTTGCCTTTATTTTAATTGTAATGGTAAAAGAAAATGGGAAATTCTCTTTGTGATAAGAAAGATAATGAGATATACTTCAGCAAATATGGGGCAGGGGAATAGGTTCATAAAAGTAAAATGTACAACTTGTGGTTTGAATCAGAAATGTTGAAAACTGAGATGTCTGGCCGCCTCTTCTCCCCTCGGATGACTCAGTTTCTCCCTTTTATATGCCTTGGCACATGAGGCAAGAGTGTCTGGTGGGCCCTGGGCCGAGTGTGGGGCAGCACCGCCTCCCTGCGGCCAGCGGCCTTTCCTGGCAGGAGCTCTGGAGCGCCCTGCCTGCCCCAAGCTGGGGGGAAGGGGTTAAGATTCCCTAGCTCCATCAACCTGAGGAGGAGCCCCTGCTGCTTCCCCCAGGCCCATAGCCAGAGGGTCCCCTGGAGTGGCTGTCAGGGCAGCCCCTACGCCCCGAAACAGCCTCTCCCGGAGGCCCTCCTCTCAGAGCAGTTCTTGGAGCAGAGGTCCACAGAGGTCCCAGACTGTCAGGTGAACGTGCGGTCTCCTCATTCGTGGGACCAGAACTGACAAGGTTTCCTCCTTACCTGCGAGTCCAGCCCTGCGGGGAAAACCTGAACTTGGGAGCATCGTCTCCAGCAGTTTCAGGATCAGAGTGAATTAGGCTCCGTCCTCTTGTTCCCGTCCCGTCATTTGCTGTACTTCTCACTTTGTAGACTGTGTTGGATGCAAGTGGCTTTTCTGCAGCCAGGGGTCTGTACTCCTCCTTGTGGGTAGTTTTATTTTCTTAACATGCTGATGTTGTTGGCCCGGGATGCATGATCCGTGATTTCCCCTGAGTCTGAATATGTATAACTGTGAGATTTCACAGGGGGAAGAAAAGTGGCAAAACTGGTGGGCTGGCCGCGAGTGTGACCGTGTCCTGGACTCACTGCAGCCCTGCTTCTCGGCCCTCGCTCAAGCCTGGGTCCGGGACCTCCTACCGCCTTTGGGGTTAGGGCTGTCCAGCTTCTGCCTGGGAAGCAACGCACCTGCTCATTTCTCTTGCTTTACCTCTACTGGTAATCTGTTGGATGGATAACACAGCAAACTAGACTGTTGGAAAAGAGACCACTTTAAACTTTAGTCATTTCACATTACATTTACGGTAGTGTGGATTCTTTTTTTAAATTCTGATCCATGGCTGAGCAGTGAATGTAAAGACATTGAGAGTGGTTCCTGCGTTGCTGTGACAGAACTTTGTTTACCAAGTCAAAAGTGAGCAGCATCGTGAGTAACTCCTGGTGCCTCCACATGTGAATAGCATGAAACTTTGTTACTTCTAATTGACTGTTCTGTGTTTTAGTATGACTTCCTTCTTGATATTAAAGAGAAAATATGTCCTGTGTTGTGCGGTAGTTGAGTTGCTGTGTAGAGCACTGTTCGACGAGAGCAGGGGACACATTGTTCTCGCTGTGGCACTCAGCACGCACTGCGAGGCACTTGGTCATTGTCTGGTGAGCGAATGAATCAGTAGGTCAGTCAGTCTGTCAGTGATGGATTACAGGCACACAGGAGGGAGCCACCCTTTTGCTCCCTTGTTCCAGCCGCAGGGCACAGACACTCAGGTAGGTGCTGGTAGATGGAGAAGGCAGCTGAGTGTGTGGGGCCTCGGGGTTGCGCCCTGATGGGACCTGCTCCTCTGAGAATTGCCAGCACTCGCTAGAAACATGTGAGGCTGTGTCTTCAGTGGTGTACTAGGGGTGGATGAAATGCTCTAGATTTCTCTTCGAATTGATGCTTCTCCCAAGAGTTCTCTGCTTTTCTCCTGAGCGGACTATTTTATTCTAGAGAAATATTACAAGCAGTGACGTTTTTCTGGGGAAAATACTATTCGTGGGATAAAAGTCTTTCAGTCTTCTGTGATAGACATTTTTCTAAGAACAATATTGGAGAATATTGGAGCCCTCCCTGTCTCTTGAGTAGTTTACAAGCAAACAAATACTCTCCCAGCGCGTGTGCTGTTAGGCAGGGTAAAAATTTGCTGCCCACATATCCTGAAGTATAGAAGTTCTGATTTTTTAAAACTCGAGAGGTGATTTTTAGCTTTCCAGAAGAATTTGCCTGTGAATTCTTACATTTAGCAAGCCTTCCTATCATACTTAATCATGTTATGAAAATCAGAACAGTCTTTCCTAGTAAAGATGCTGCTTCTTCCCGTTCTTGAAATATCCTGATCTCGCTCCTGGGGGCAGTCGGAGCCAGCTCCAGGCAGCTGCAGCCCTGAGGACTGGCCTCAGTTCCCGCAGCTGCGTCGCAGCTTTCTGCCGCACGTCTTTCCAGAAGACGTGGGTTACACTCAGCTCTGATTTCTGAATCTGCACGTGAAAGTGTAAAAAAGGACCAATCTCTGGCCTTTCTGACAGAGCCTGTTTCCTGAGTCAGCTCCTGAGAGGGCTGGTTCTTCCTGCTCAGCCTCTCGTCTGCTCTGCCGCGTTCACCCGCTCAACAGTCCAGAGACCGAGTTGGATCCGCCTCCTGGCTTGGCCCAGCTGTCCTGAGGCCACACAAAGTGACCAGTCTCGCTGAGCCTCGTTTTCATGATAAAACCTGCCACACAGGGGGTGTGAGGGTGGAACAGCACTGTGCCTGCGCATAGTTGGAGCTATGAGAACGGTGCCCATGGCATCACTCATTTTCTTTAGCAGCCCAGTAAGTATTTTGTGCTGACCAAGAACTGAGGTAACATCAACCCTTCAAGAGAACAGAGCTGGGGGGATGCTGGTGACTGAATCGTGCCTGGGCCTCAGACACAGGTGGGAGCCAGCGGTGCACCCGTCTCTGTTTTGTATCAGGTATTTTCCCATTTTCCATGTAAATCTGGAGCTCTCTGACAGGCAGCTGCCATGCAGCTGCCTCTGCTGCCAGATGTTTTCCCTCTGTTAAAGTGCAGTTTAGCCATGCTGAGTTGGGCTCCCATTTTTCCACCTGCCTTAGTGAGAAATCTCCAAAGTGATAGGAGGGATAACATTTCTGTCTTTAGTACCTGTACAGCAGGGTCTCTGTGGCCATTCAGCTGGTTCATCTCTGCCACCAGACACCGCCTGGCTTGGGGTCTGACTTCATTGGCCCTCAGAAGCCCCAGGGTCACTCAGGAGGTCTGGGGTGGGAGGGACAGTTGCCATGTGGTCAAGAACGGCTGTTGTATTCCCTACTCCTGCCTCTTCTCCATCTGAATTTCTGTGCTTCTCAGCTTTGCAAAACTTGAGTTAAAACTGGGTGTGTCAGGTGGTTGGGAAGCCAGACAAGAATGAGTGCAGTGGAAGGCAGGAGCAGGAGTCGGGACTCTGTCACTTTTTTGTCTCAGTGTGTCCGCTGCCAGAAGCTTGTGCAGATCCCCAGTGTCCATACTGCAGGTCTGCCGCAGTCATCAGGAGCAGAGTCGTAGCTAGAATCTGAGGCGAGGGGGTGACTCCCAGATGCAGAGTCCACTAGTCTGAGTCGTGCTGTGGCACCGTTTCCCCTTGACCAGCACTGACTGGCCGGCCCAGATCTCTGGTGTGGGTAAGGGCGAGGGCGCCGCAGGGAGGCAGCGAGCAGTGCTGGTTCTCGTTCCTCTTCACTCAGCGGATGGCCAGGACGGCGTGTGTGAAGGCAGCAGGCTGTTGCCCATCTTGCACTGACAAACCACAAATAGGCAGAAAGGAGTACCGAAGATGGAGCTCGTTCACTAGCTCTTGGGCTACATAGAATCTGGGTGACGCCCATCACTCTGCACAGAGTAGACTAGACTCTCAGACATGAAAAAGCAATAAGTCACTTTCCAAGGAATCTGTTGCACGCTTTTTCAGTGTAAACTAAACATGGAAATATCAGCATCGCTTTACATTTTTTTCAGTGAACAGTTTTGAAGATGATTTAGCCCTGCAGCCTCATCATTGTCAGTCTGAGAGACTTACAAGGAAATGGAAATGTTTGTCACTGTCTTACTGATTCAGGTTGTATGGATCTTTGGGGTATCTGATGGTGCCTTGTATGCTTACTTTAATATTTTTATTGCCCACATTTAGTACCTGATGATTTCAGTTATTTTCATAAACAGCATGCCTCAAACCTAAGTGCCTGGACACAATCTGGCTCTTCCTAATCTTGACCTTTTCTCTTTTTCCCCCCTTCACTGCACTCCCTCCTGACTCTTTCTTCACCATCTCGAAGGACTGCCGCCTCGCTTTGTTATTCAAGGTAGCTCCATGTTTTCCCATGCATGCACACGTACACCGAGGCCTGATGGTGTGTCTGCAGTGTCTGTGTAGCCCCCTCCACTACCCAGGGGACCAGCTTCGTTAGCCCACAGCCTTTGCTGCCCCAGACACACAGCATGTGTGTGTGACCAGCGGCCAGAACTGCAACTCTTTCTTGCTTATTCCAACCTCCACCAAAGGGTTTTCATGAACTGTCTTGTAGACCAGCACTGAGTGACAAACGCTCAGCCCTGAGGGGAGCTTGTCAGCTTGTGTGTAAGAATTTCACTCAGATAAAGGGCACCGCATGGTTCTTAGGGTGGTCCATCGTCAGCCAGCAGCCACTCTCAGAGCATGCACTGGCCTAGCGTGGCTTCTGACTCCCTCTGCCCTGTATTCTTTAGGGTCCTTGTTCTCTTCAGAGCTTGCCAGTCTTCTTACACAACACCTATTTTCCTTTCATCATTTTTCCTATTAAACACAATTCTGGGTCTTCAGTTGAGCGTGGGCTCCCACCTCCCTCACACTGCAGCAGCCACATGGGCCATTGGGGTGCTGCTTCCAGCTGGTGATGCCCATCACGCAGCATCAGGGATAGCTGATGGGTAGCGGGGAATATGACCCCCAGCATAGGCCACGACCGGGAGAGGGACACCGCAGGAATTCGAGAATGTGGTTTCAGAATATTCCCAGTGGGAAGCGAGCACACCAGGACCAGGGAGGCAGAAAAGCCCAGGCTTCTGTTCCTCTGACTCAGGACTGGGCACAGCTTCCAGGGACCAGCTCTGGGCCACCTGTCTCTCCATCTCCTTGAGCAGAAATTCCAACAGAATCTCTCCTAAGAAACTGCCCTGCTTGCCTGTGTTTCATCCTTCTCATCCGTTATTTTCCACTTTGCAGTGGGGTCCGGGGTTCGTTTAAACAAACGGCTGGTGGCTGATCTGTGATAATGCCTCTCCCCTCCTCCCGCAGGACTCAGGACACCCCTGCACGGCTGCCAACCCTGACAGCTGCTTCATGCCTGTGTCTCCACAGCACTTCATCGATCTCTTCAAGTTTTAAAGGACCCTCACCCTACTGCGTCGCTGTCAAAGGTGGTACACTGTGTGTTTGTGCAATAGCTGGTAGTGTTTTTTTTGTGACTATACGTGATGACTGGGATGGTGACTGGAGGCCTCCTGGGAGGCCTGCGTTCGCTGGAAAGAACTAGAAGGGACATAAAGGCTTTTCTTGGCGTAGGAATGCACTGTTGCATATTTTCATTTTTGAAAGGGGGTCAGGGAACCCAAGCAAAATCATTTCTACTTACTTCTTTAAGAAATTCCTTTCTTCTAAGCATATAAAATTTGCAACTTTGCATATTTCTAAATGTGGTTCAGAAAAGATTCTGGATTTTCAGCACCACATTCTGTGCTCAACTGACACTAACAGCCAATAATATGCTTCTCAATTGTCAAATGATAGTTTCTTGATTTTGTAGTAATTGGGGCTGGGGACAGAACAATTGATCCTTGTAAATACATTGTGCAGAATATTTATTTTTCTTAACATGTATTTTAACTGCATCCGTTGTGTCCAGATGAATCCTCTTTGAATGCAAAATGAACCTAGGGAAATATCTGCATCTCCAATCTGGTGTCTAGCAATTGGGTTGTAAATTGTGCAAAACGTTTGTGACCAACAGAGGTGTTTGTTAGTGGTGTGGCTGCGGTCCTGGGGGCTCGAGGACACTGGCGGGCAGGGAGCCCTGCTCTGCCAGGCCTGTTCTCACCTGAGCTGTGGGGGGACCAGACAACCATGGAGCATTTGCCACGACCAAGTCAGGGCCAGCCCCTGTGGCCTGAACTCGACTGTACTGAAACTACTTTTATAGACAATAAACCATGTTTATTTGCTGATTTAACTTCGTCAGTTTTGCATCTTACTGAAAAGAGTAGCTTTCGTGATTTTGATATTTATTTAAACCTTTAAAAGATTTATTTTTAAATAATGCATGTGCATTGTAGAAAATTTTGAAAATAAAGGTGTATAAAAGAAAATGAACATCACCCATAACCCAACCCCAAAGATGACTGTGCCAGAAAGGGAACACTTGCCCCCAGCAGCTACAGGGGAGAAACGCATTGTGTCTATTTTCATTTTTGAATAGGATCAGAGGACCAAACAAAATCATTTCTACTGCCTCCTTTAATTTTTTTCCTCTAAGCATATTAAAGTTTGTGGTTTTGCATATTTGTAAATAAAGATTCTGGATTTTTCAGCACACATTCTGTGCTAAACTGACCCTAACTGCCAAGAATATGCTTCTTAATTTCAAATGGTAGTGTCCCTCCAGGCATGTGTTGGAGTAGAAGCTTTCATAAAACCATAAGCAGCCTGTACACCACTTTCATTCTATAACCAGCCTTTTGCTCAAAAGCACTTGTGAAAACATGGTTTTGTTGGCTGCATAGTATCAACAGATGGAACAGTCTTTACATCGTGACATCAGGTCATTTCTGACTTTGGCTGTTAACATAAGTAACTGTGCATCTGATCATCTCAAGATAAACGAGAAGTAGAACCAAGGGAATGAGTCAGATATTTGAAGGCTATTTCCAGACTGCTCATGAGAACAGAAATTGTGAGAATCCTTCTAAGAGATGGAGTCCGTTGAGGCCACATTCCCCAAGGACAGATATCATTGTTTCTTTTCTGTTGGTGCTGTTTTAATATGTGAGGTTGGACATTTCTTCTGTGTATTTATTGGCCGTTGGTTTCTGTTTTTGTTATGTTTTTTAGATTACCTAATGTGTGTTTGCCTGTTTTACTTTTGGGATGTTGGTCTTTTCTGTATTAATTTCTTCTTGAGAGGACATTAACCTCTTGTTGCAGCTCTTTTCCCCAAATAACAATATGAATAGTGTAGGGAGAAGGGTCCAGCATTCCACTGTGTTAGCACATATCGCAGGCACCAGACACGCTCAGACCCAAAACTGCAAATGTGTGTTGACAAAACCTACTGCAGGTGCGCAAGGCACATGGTGCTGGGTGCAGGGAGGTGAGTGATGCCAAGGAGGCTGGAGAATTGAAGGAAGGAAGCAGACAGAAGGAAGACAGTTTCGAGACACTGATCAATTATTTACAGAAGATCAGACGACACCAAACAGCAAGAGATGAGAAGTGGAATCGTCATAAATTCACGTTTGATGGTATTTTGAATACAGGTTCTGTTAGGGGGCCCACCCAAAGTAGGCATGCCACTCCTCACTGGATTCACCGATCCTTCAATTTGTTGATTTGCAGTGAAGCCAAGAGTCCAGGGCACCACAAGCCAGAGACCAGGCGGTAAGTCTCACACGCCCTTTGTCCCCTAACAAAGGCAATGCCATGTCTTAGGATGGAGTCCCTGGTCATTCACATGGGACCCGTGCCCAGTCAGCACTGCCACGGGGGTCTGCCCAGAGTGTCCCTGGCTGAGCCCACAGGAACTGCTGTGCCCAGGAAGCCAGTGTTGTGTGGACATCCGGTCACAACTTCCCTTTGCCTAATTTTGAGGTATGAAAAGACGTGTTTCTCATCTACTCTGTGAATACATCTGTGTCAGAAAGAGCCAAGCAGTAGCATTTCCATAGAGGATTAAGGCACAACTCTGTGACAGTTTATCATGTGACCCTGTGCCTGCATGTACGTTATGCATATTCACTGTACAGGTTGTATGAGGACAGCTATGTCTACTGTATAGACATTGTTTAGGGGTCTATGTATAGTTTTTGCCATCAATGCTTTTAGAATCACATACAAACTACACTGATCTTTTATCCTGCAGCCTTGCTGCAATCATTTATTAGATCTAGTAGCATTTTTGTAGATTCCTCAGGAGATGCTACATACAAAATCATGTCCTCTGCAAATAGAATTTTGCTTCTTGCTTTCTGTCTGGGGCCCTTTCTTTCTTGCCTGACTTTCCTGGCAGGAACCTCCAGTGCAGTGTGGAACAGCAGAGCACAGGCATCCTGGTCCTGATCTGAGGGAAGCTTTCAGGCTTTCACCCCTGAGTGATGTTAGCTGCGTGCTTTGTAGACGCCATTATCAGGTTGAGAGTGTCCTCTTCAGTCCTACTTTGTTGCTATCACAAGAGGGTGATGGATTTTGTCAAATGCTTTCTCTGTGTCTATTGAGATGAGCACATGGTATGGCCCTTCATTCTGCTAATGTGGTGTGTCACATTATTGATTTTTGAATGTTGAACCAACCTTGCATTCCTGGGCTTCAGTCCCATTTGGTTTGGGTGTATTATCTCTTTTTACATAGTTGTTGGATTTGGTTTGCTAGTGGTGTACCGAGGGCCTTTTCATAAGAGATGTAGTCTGTGCTTTTCTTGTGGTGGCTTTGTCTGGTTTGGTATTGGTGAAAACAGCCTCTTAGAACTTGCCTTCTTGGAAGTGTTCCCTCCTCTGTTGTTTTTTTGGGAAGAGTTTGTGGAAGATTGGTGTTCATTCTCCTTTTTTAAACATTTGGTGGAACTCCACATGAGACTTGCAGTTACTGAGGAGAAGCTTCAATTTTCAGTTCAGTCACTTCTTCCCTCTTGGAAAATCCTCTACCCTTTGCCTGAAACAGGATGAAGCTGTTGTCTTGGCATGTCTTCTTAAAACTTCTCCTTTTCATTTTGGAGGCCTAACCTGGCAGGTAATGGGCTGTGCAGCTTAATCTCTGCTGCTCATCTCCATGATTACCAAAAGTGCAGGGTGCTGCCCTCTGAAAACCACGTTTTATTTCCTTCATTAACTATGTGTGTGAATGCACATGCCAACTCCACACGCCTCCTTCATTCTCTACTAAAGACAGCACCAGACAGTACCTGGCGAGATGCCAGAACTCTGCAGCAGGCGCAAAAGGAAACTGAAGGATCTGTGGCCCTGGTGCCTGCTCAGCCCTTTGCAGCCCGACTGCCAGCACCCTCCTGGCTGAAAGTCCCAGGGTCTACACTGTCCTCAGCCTAACCTCACCTGCTTCTTTCTGGGTGTAATTGTCTCCTGCATCTTCACCAGAATGAGCCCTGCTTCTTGTCCCTTTCCACTGTTCCTGCAGAGGAAAGAGACTCAGGTTTTGGGAAGCAGTGTCCCTGGAGGCCCACGTGCCAAACACCAGAGCCACTTGTGACTCAGCCGAGCTTAGCCTCTCACAGATGTGGTCCCCATCTCCCAGAGTCCCTGCAGGAAACTGTGTGGCTGTGTGTGTGCAAAGAGGCACCGGCCCTCTTCCCAGGACCATGCCATGGGCCCATGTGGCCCAGGGCCCCTTCTCACCTCACAGGTGCACATGCAGTGCTCGCTTGCTCACCACTACCCCTCTTTAGAGTTGTCACCACCTGGGTTCTTCCACAGACCGTCTCCATCGGTGCCGCCTACACAGAACCCCCATCTCACGAGGAGAGCTCCCAGGAAAGGCTGTTAACCCATCCAGTTGTCCTTTTCTTTGCAGTCCTCTCTCCTTCCCACTGTCACTGCCTGGAGCAACATAACAGCAAGTGACGGAGAGTGGAGAACAGAGGAGATGCTTAGAGCACAGCCAAAGAGGAGGGTCAGGGAGGGGCTTTTCCCACGCTGCTCAATTTCTCTGCCTCTCCCTTCGCTCCCACACTGTCACCAGGGGTCACAGTTCAGAATGGCGGGTTCTGGAAACAAATACTCTTGCTAAAGACAAGACCTTCCGTGTCAGACAGGAAGAAACCTCAACTGCGTTGTTTTGTTTTTTGGATAAGAATTTCATTTTTATTTGATAGTCATTTGAGAGATTTGCACAGGCGAATGTCAGTAGCTTTTTACTAATCTACATAAAAAATTATAATGTCACAAAAAATTTTTAATTATGGTAAAGTACACATAAAGTTTACCATCTTGACCATGTTTAAGTGTCCAGTTCAGTGGCATTAAGTGCATTCACATTGTCGTCCAAACATCACCACCATCCATTGCCAGGACATGTCTTATCTTCCCAAACTGAAACTGTCCCCAGTAAACATCAACTTCCCATCCCTCCACCCATCCCCTGGCAGCCACCAGTCTACTTTCTGTCTCTGAATTTGACTACCCTAGATGCGTCGCGTAACTGGAACCATACAGCATTTGTCTTTTTGTGACTGCCTTGTTTCACTTAGCCTAATGTTCTCAAGGTTTATCCATGTTGTAGCATTTGACAAGATTTCCTTCCTTTTTGAGACTGAATAATGTTCCATTGCTTGGATAATGCCACATTGTGTTTATACATTCATCTGTGGATAGACACTTGGGTTGCTTCCCCCCTTTTGGCTGCTGTGAATAATGCTGCTCTAAACATGGGCAATACAGATATCTCTTTCAGGATTCTGCTTTCAGTTCTTTCGGATATAATCCCAGAAGTGGAATTGTTAGATCAGATGGTAATTTCTATGTTTAGCATTTCGAGGAACTACTATAGTATTTTCCATAGTGGCTGCACCATTGTACATTTCCACCAACAGTTCACAAGGGTTCCACTTTCTCCACATCCTCACCAACACCTGTTATTTTCTGGGGTTGGTTTTTTTTTGTTTGTTTTTGTATGGTAGCCATCCTAGTGGGTGTGGGGTGGTATCTCATTGTGGTTTTGATTTGTATTTCCCTGATTAGTGATGGTGAGCATCTTTTCATGTGCTTATTGGCCATTTGTGTGTCGTCTTTGGGGAAATGTCCACTTAAGTCCTTTGCCCACTTTTTAATTGAGTTATATGTTTTTGTTGTTGTAGGAGTTCTTTATATATTCTGGATATTAACTCTTCATTAGTTATAAGATTTGAAAATACTGTCTCTCATTGTATATGCTGCCTTTTCACTCTGTTGATTGTGTCCTTTGATACACAGAGGTCTTTAATTTTGATACAGTCCAGTTTCTCTATTTTTTGTTTTGTTGGCTGTGCTTTTCGTGTCATATTCAAGAAATCATTGCCAAATACAATGTCATGAAGGTTTCTCCCTGTTTTCTTCTGAGTTTTATAGTTTTAGCTCTTATTGTTAGATTTTTGATCCATTCTGAGTTAATTTTTGTATATCGTATAAGGTAAGGGTCCAACTTCATTCTTTTGCATGTGGATATCCAGTTTTCCCCCCACCATTTGTTGAAAAGACTGTTCTTTTCCCACTGAATGGTCTCAGCACCCTTGTTGAAAATAATTTGACCGTAATGTGAGAGTTTACAGGCAGACCTCAGAGATATTGTGAGTTTGGTTCCACACTACCACAATAAAGCAAGTGTCACAATAAAGCAAGTCACCCAAACATTTTGGTTTCCCAGTGCATATAAAAGTCATGTTTGCACTGACTGTAGTCTGTTAAGTGTGCATTAGCATTATGTCTCAAAAATCGATGTACACACCTTAATTAAAAAGTACTTTATTGCTAAAAAATGGTAACCATCACCTGGGCCTTCAGTAAGTCATCATCTTTGCTGGTGGAGGGTCTTGTGAAAAATGCAGTATCTGCAAAGTGCAGTAAGGCAGAGTGCAATAAAACGAGGTATGCCTGTATTTCTGGGCTCTCCGTTCTAGTCCTGTGGTCTGCATGTCTCTCTCTATGCCTCTACCACACTTTCGATTTACGGTAGCTTTGTAATAAGTTTTGAAATGAGGTGTGTGAGACCTCCAATTTTGTTCTTCTTTTTCAAGGTTGTTTTGGCTATTTGGGGTCCCATGAGATTCCATTTGAATTTTAGGATGGATTTTTCTATTTCTACAAAAAAATGCCATTGTGATTTTGATCGGGATTGCACTGAATCTGTAGATCCCTTTGGGTGGTATTGACATCTTAATAATCTGAAGACTTTGAGGACTACATCATGTTCACTACCCAAAGTCTAATTGCACAGAAACTGAAATATGATGTACACCTGAAATTTATATAATGTTATAAACCACTGTTACCTCACTACAAAACAAAAATGTCTTCTAGTCCACAAACACAAGATGTTTTTCCATTTATTTGTGTCTGGTTTAATTTCTTTCAGCAACATTTTGTAGTTTTCAGCGTACAAATCTTTAGCCTCCTTGATTAAGTTTATTGCTCTAAGTATTTTATTCTTTGTTGCTGTTATAAATGGATTTTCTTAATTTCCTTTTTAATATCTCATTGTTAGTGCATAGAAAAGCAACTCATGTTTATATGTTGATTTTGTATGCTGCAACTTTCCTGAATTTATTAGCTCCTTTTTTTTTTTTTTTTTTTGGTAGAATCTTTAGGGTTTTCTACATGTAAGATCATGCCACCTGAAAACAGATCATTTTACTACTTCTTGTCCAATTTGGATGCTTTTTCTTTCTTTTTCTTGCCTAAATGATCTGGTTAGGACTTCCAGTACTATGTCGGATGGAAGTGGTGAGAGTGGGCATCCTTGTGTTGTTCCTGATCTTAGAGGAAGAGCTTCTGGTCTTTCATTCTTGATTGTGGTGTTCGCTGTGGGATTTTGTGCATGGCCTTTATCATGTTGAGGCAACTTCCTTCTATTCTAAGTACTTCTGTCATGAAGGGGTGTTGAATTTTGTCAAATGCGTTTTCTGCATCAATTGAAATGATGTGTTTTTTCCTTCCTTCTGTTAATGTGGTGTGTTAAATTTATCAAATGATGGATATCACCCCTTATTGAAAGTGGAGTATTGGAGTCTCCTATTATAGTAGAGCTGTCTATTTCTTCCTTCACTGTTCGGTTCATATATGTTTACAATATCTTCCTGATTAATTCTCAACTTTTAAAAATTTAAAAACATGAAGATGATGAAATTATAGGATGTCTTGGATTTACTTTAACATAATTCACTCCGTTAGGGGTGGTGAGTCACTATAGACAGAAGAAGATTGGCTGGGAGAGTTGGTGATGGCTGAGGCTGGAAGGACGGGGCACCGGCGTTCACACTGGCATTCAGCAAGCCACTTCTGTCAGGAGCCAGGGCTTCACGGTTGCTGGCTTTTTGGGGCACATACTCCTTGAGCCACTCAACTCCATCATCGTAGTGCGCAGCAGCCACAGACAGTCCTTCTGTGAGTGAGTGTGGTGTGCTCCAGTCAAACTTTATGGACACAGAAATTTGAATTTCATATACTTTTCACGTGTCAGACATATTATCCCTTTAAATGTTTCACCATTTAAAAATGTAGCAGCCATTCCTAACTTGCGGATCATGAAATACAGGGGTGGCCACACTCAGCCACTGGGCTCTAGTTTGCCAACCCATTATTTATACTTTTGTCTCTTCTATTGTACATGTTTGACATTTTCCATTTAAAAAGTTAGATAATTTGACTTTTTTTATATTTGTTACCCTGTTTTTTCATTGCAAAAGTAATCTATATTCATTGTTAAAAGTTTTCTTAAAAAGCCAATACACACAAAATTTAAAATGCTACCCCTAATTGTACTTTGAGGTAATTATTCATATTTGGATACCTTTGCAGTACTTTACCTCATATTACTTTTTGAAGACACATAGGCTCCCAAATATAAAGTGGTCGCGCAGGGGAACCACCGGTCCCCAGGGACACTGGTTTCTCACAGCTTCCACATGTTGAGCTTTGAAGAGCTCTTACAGAACAAGCATTCTTGCATCTCCTGCTACTTTCTGTTCCAGTTCAGAAGTTTCCAGAGAGAGGAGAGTTCTGAAACCCGAGTCTCTAAAGAAGAGAAAAGCACTTCTCAGAAAGAAAACGCCAAGTGAATGGTATTTCCCACCACCTCCCCCTTGCAGATTTGTTCAGCGACCCTGACGACGCGGGCCCCGGGCGCACGGCCGCTGCCACCGCACAGATAACGCCTGTCCCTCGGCGCTGCGCCCGCTGACGTAACTCAGGCGTCATAGATTAGGTTTCGCCGCGATTTTCCCCGTTTTCTGCTCATTTCACAGAGCGCGGGCTGCGTTCCTGGAGCTGCCGCTGGCCGCAGAAGCGCCCCCTTCCCTCCCCTGCCCTCCCCCGGGAGACTGAGCGTGAGCGGCCGGCTCCGCAGGCGGGCGCACCCTCCGGGGCGGGGCGCGAGTCGCCCGAGTCTCGAGGCGGCCGAGCCCGCCCGTCGGTTCTCGCCCGGGCCTGAGCCCCGCCCCTTCGCGGCCTCCGTCCGCCGTCGAGCGCGGCCGCCGCGGCGGGAAGCGTGGGGCCCGGCGTCTCCTCCTCCCTCCGGCGCCTCGTCCCGGCCGCCTGGCTCAGGGCCCCGCGGGGCGGGCGGCGCTCGCGGGACGGAGCCCAGGACGCGTGGACCTCCCCGCGTCCGACACGTCGTGGCCGCGACGTGAAGCCGGGCGGGAAGGGGCGGGAGGCGCCGCGGAGGCACGAGCCGCCTGTCCTCTTGCCGGAGCCTCCCGCCGCTCTGGGGCGCGCTGCTCGGCCCTGGTGTCCGGCCTGAAGCAGCCGGGGTGGCTGTGCGGGGACCCGAGGTGGTCTGGGGAGGGAGGGAGGGAGCTGCGGATTCGGTCCGACTGGAGGGGACAGCGATTCGCTGGGGACGAGGGGCTCAGGCCTGCCCTGCACGCGGCCCCCACCGGTCGCTGACGCCGTCACTTGACAGCGCCTGGGACCCGGGACCACGTCCGCGGGCAGGGGTGAGGTGTCCCTGGAGGACGCAGACCCGCCTGCAGTCTGTCCCCTGGCCCGGTCCTGAGCGTTCGGCGGGGCGCCCGCCGCCCTCGGAGCGGGGCCCGGACACGCCCAGACGGCGGCCTGCCCGATGGACGGGCTTTGGAGGGAGTGGGGGAGACGGCCTTTCCTGCCGGCGGACCTTGGGTTGCGACCTTGCGGACAGTCTTTCCGCTGCCGCGCGCATCGCCTGCGGTGGTCTCTTCCGTCCCATCAGGCGAAGACGCCCGAGGGCAAGTCTCGGGGAAGCTTCCTTCTTCCCTTAGTGACAGCCGGCGGTTTTCGGGACGCGGCCTGCGCAGGGCAGCGGGTCGGCAGGGCTGACAACCTGCACAAAGCGCCATGGCAGTGAGTGGCTGGGCTCTGAGGACCAGCCGTCAGCCTGCCCACCCGACAAGGGGTCAGCCCGCGCTGCTCCTTTCATTCCCAGTGAAAGGGATGAAATCGGAAAACACTAAGATACAAGCAGCTGCCGCTACTCAAGTTTCAGAAAAACACTGTGTCGTGCTTTGGGGAGAGGAAGACAGCTGTGCGCTGCCGGTTCCTGCGGGGGTCCAGTAGGCTGCGAAGCGGCATGAGCTGCAGACGGGAGAGAGCCTGCAGCCCACTCAGCAGTGGGCAAAGACCCCTCCATCCCCCACAGCTTAGGACCCACGTTCCCGACGACGAGGTCAGCGGAGCCTGGGCCGCTGTCAGAGAGCACGAGGTCTGTGGTCACTGCAGTTCTGGGAGCTAAGTGCTGTCACCACCCCCATTCTGCATGGAGAAACGGTCTCTTGGTGACGATGCACAAGGCCACATGGTGCTAAGTCGTGGGACTGGGCCTCAAACCCAGGGAAGCGACTCCACGGCCTATGACCCCCCAACCCGTGACCTCCTGCCTGCTAATTAGCAGACTGCATGCTGATGACCCTGGGATTCAGTCAGAGCTCCAACCCCCATGGGATGGTGTTAGGAGGTGGGGCCTGTGGGAGGTGAGTAGGGTTAGATGAGGGCGGCCCCCACAATGGGATTCTGGACATTCTGAGAGGCGGAGACCAGAGCCCCTCCGTCCACCACGTGAGGACGGACACAGTGAGAAGGCTGCTGTCTGAGAGTCAGAAAGCAGGCCCTCCCTGGGAACGGAATCTTCCTGCCCCCAGGATGCGAGAAATAAAGGTCTGTTGTTTAAGTCTCCATCTGTGGTGCAGGAGCAGCAGCTCTCAGGCTCTGCAGACTCCAGAGTCGCCCGCCCCCCATCGCCAGAGCTCGAATCTCCTCCAGCTCTGGAGCCTTCATCCCACCTCCAGCACAGACCCCTTGCAGGCCTTCCCTGGGGAGGATGCGGCAGGGGAGCAAAGACATCTGTGTTCAAACCTTAGAGGCGTAATGAAAAGAAAACAAGTTGTTATGGGAGCATAGCGTCGAAGTCCAGATTGTAAGGGAAGATGACTCCATGGAAGGGATGTTAGGCTGACCCCTAAAGCGTGAGAGAAGGGGTTACAGCATTAGTGATGAGGTGAGGAGATCGACTACACTGCTGTGGAAACTTCCAGGGCCCAGGGACTGTCCCTCAGCACAGGTTCTCTGGCTTTAGAGGTGGGTCCCCAGTGGGTCATCACTCGGCCAAGGATGCAAGGAGGGGCCTGTGCACACGGGGTATCTAGGAGACCCGCTGCGCCACGGCACACGGGAGACCCATCCCCCTGTCCCAGGGACTCCTCCGAAGGAGCTGAGCCCCAGAAGAGCAGAGCGACCCACTGCCAGCACCCTTCCTGCCCTGACCTCAGCCAGGAATGTAGCCACCCTCCTATAGGACCCTGTGCCATCTACACCAGGCACAGCTGTGCCTCTGCCTTTCTGGCAGCTCCCAGGCACGCAGGGCAGTGGCACCTTCACCCTGCCCCCTAACAGAAGTCAGCCGGATTAATCCTAACGCCAAGGAGGGGCGGGCAGCACTGGCCGCCCCGTCGCACCTGCATTAGGTTCCTCGCGCTGAAGTGTCTGAAGTGTGCAGGAGTTACTCAGTGCTCTCCATCTGCCATTCGGTTACAGTCACTCAGGATGAAGTTATGAGAGGAAACCAAGAGTGTCAGTATCTCACAGCTTCATTTTCTCCTCACGCCCCTGGGAGAAGACCCCACTTGATAGATGGGGACGTGGAGCTCAGCAAGGCCTGGTGCTGGGCTGTGACAGTCATTCACACCACAGTGAGCACCATGCGTTCAACCCTCACTGCGCTCTCACATCCACGACTGCAGAGTTGCGGAATTTCAGGACACTGGGCCACGAGAAGAACCACTTCTCACCACAGTTTACATCTGCTGGGTTGACACACACACATCCCAAATCACACCCCAGTCAGAAACTCTGCACACGAGGCAACAAGTGACACTGGAAAGAGTGGGCAGGCTCTGGGTCCCCAGGGACCCATGATGGAGCTGGGCGGGACCACTTGGGGTGCGTTACTCCCTCACGTCCATCACGCTAAAATTATTTTCACTATTTTCCTACCAAAAAGAAAACAGCAGCTGCGAGCTTCCTTGGTTAGGCATTTAGCACTGTTTGACCACCTTTGGACTATTCTGAACATTAAAAAACGAAAGTTTGGGGCCGGCCCTGGGGCCAAGTGATTAAGTTTGGGTGCTCCGCTTTGGAAGCCCAGGGTTTTGCCGGTTCAGATCCCAGGCGCAGACATGGAACTGCTTGCTCATCAAGCCATGCTGAGGCAGTGTCCCACATGCCACAACCAGAAGGACCTACAACTAGAATGTACAACTATGTGTACTGGGGGCTTTGGGGAAAAGGGAAAAAGAAACAAACAAGATTGGCAACAGATGTTAGCTCAGGTGCAAATCTTAAAAAAAAAAAAGGCTTATTGTGGTACAGTTGACTTAGAATAAACTGCACATATTTAAAAAAAAACACAAAAGTTTATCACCAAGTTAGAAAAATTGCCTCAGCCACTCTTTAAAGCTTAGAGAGTGTCCTGTCTGTTGGTCTTCGGTTCAGTCAATCAGTATCAATTGAGGAATAACCATAAAAACCAGAGAGTGGGTAAATGGCTACAAGTAAATTGTGAGAGGAAGACTGTTGCCTATGACAACAGCCAGAAATAACTATGACGTCAGTGACGCAAGTCCAGGAGTGAGAAGACTGGGGTCTGAACCGTCAGGCAGAACCCCAACACCCCGAGGCAGGCTTTGGGTCGCTCAGGAAAGGGAGGGTGTGTGCGCGTGGGGCGGAGGGGCGGTGGCTGGAGGAGCAGCGCTGCGGGGAGGTGGGACGGTTGCGGGAGGAGAGGCCTCTATCACCAAGAGGGGAGGGTGAGCCCAAGGCACACTCGACCCTGACCAGCGCGCAGTACTGGATATTCACAGACAAACAGCATCACAGGGCAGTTCAAACATGCAAAAGATATGTCTTGAAAACTTAGGTTGAAATTGGTCATTTATTTATGAAAAAGTCTACATGTATTGTTTGCATTTTAAAATGAGGTTTAAAGTGTCAAGAAAAGTGCCATTCGCTGTAAGTGATTAAAGTCATCGTAAGCATTCACCTTTAAGTAGATGCCAGTAATCATGCAAACTAATAATGAAAGCAGATACAAATGATCCTTTTTTTAAAAAAAAAACCTCAGCATTAAGGATGAATTCCACCTTCTTTGAAGCCAATCACTTTCGTATTAAACAAATTTTATTAAACAGAAGGAGCACAGATAACTTGCTTTTCACACAGTGAAGTTGTGTGTCTACAGAATTCAACAAAAACTCCAAAATCAAAACCACATTCTCTCATTAACCTGTGATCAAAACAAAGTCGCTTTGGTAAGTTTTATCAAGAAAAAATAGTTTTCTCCCAAAGCACATCAATAAATATTTATATTAAAAATCACAAACATTTATTTTCATTTAATCAGATACAGCAGAAGAAAAAATCCATTTTTACATTAATCTTTGTAGATAAGAAAAATGTGATTTATAGTGCATATCCCAATCCCATTCTGGCTTTGTCTTCAGATTTTGAGAAACAATATTAAGAACTCTTGCCAGCTGTGCATCACGAATATACTACCCGAGTTACAGGCACTTAGCATTACAACCTCCAGGGGGAGCAAGCTGCAGCCAGGCACAGACCACCCCCACCAGTCTCAGCCGCAGCGTGTGCCTCCTGCACCTCATGACCCCATCAGCCAGACAGAGCTACATCGGCCCCCGCTTTAACATCCACGGGCGCATCATGGTGCGGGGCATGTTTGTGTGATCAACTTTACCTGAGGAAACGAGATCTTCCAACTCAGCTATTAGACTAAAAATTATAAAGTTTCCTCTGCATTACGAAACAAAGAAAATCTCCACCATTTCAGGGTTCTAACACAAACTAGATTTTTATTTTAACACCACTTAAAACATGTCCCCCCTTCACGGCTCAGTCAAGTAAATTCCTTGTTCTATTAAAAGAAAAAGATATATTGGATAGCGAGATGATAGAGATAGATGATTGACTGGCAGATGACAGGCACTGTCACCCATTGGATGTCCTGTGCTCAGGCGTACTTGGACGTCCCACAGGAGTGTTAAATGAACGTCTGCTCATGGGAACAGCACAGAAGTGCACGCTCAACAACTCGAGGACAGTGTTGTTTACTAGAGGAATGCACACAGAATTGGAGGGTTTTGTCTTTAACCAACAAAAACCCTGCACCTTTCCTTTCAAACCACCGCTCCCTACAATACAAGCACCTGCAGGTAAGCGCTGTGCTGCCGAGGAGCCCATGCCTGGCAGACCTGATGCAGGGGTGGCTTTGTAAGGGCAGAAGCAAGTCTAGAGGCAGAGGAAGTGAGCCAGCTCAGCGGTGCTCTCCGTCAGCCACGGCAGCTTCGTGGGCTCTCACAGCAGTCACAGGAAGCATCTCATTGTGAAAAAACAAAAACCTGGGTATTACAGGAAAAAGGCACTTCCAGTATTTTATATACAGTTTTAACTCCATAGTGAGCAAGTTAATATTTTCTAAACCAAATTGAAAGTATCAAGGTACTAAAATTGATCCACGCTTATTACAGCATTCTTTTAATCTGCAATCAAAAAATGAGAACTAATTTTTAAAAGAAAATAAAGATCAGTATTTAAAAATTCAGAGAAGTAAAAATAAAACCTCCAAATAAGAACCACCATCACCATCCTCCCTGGCAAGAGATGAAGATGCGTTTGCAGACAGTGGCACTGCATGCTTGACCACATATTGCCTTTGTTTTCCAGTATGTAATTTTTTCGCATATTTTTAAATTCAATATGAAAAAAAGTTTAATTTGCCAGGTTAAACACAATTCAACATAACCTTTGGAAGATTCATTTTACACCTGGATTGGAAGTTTCTGGCAACAGAGAATTGCACAGCTGCTACATTCTTGTGTGTCACAGACTACATATATGCTACATGCAAGAGGAGGGTGTCATGTTATGAAACAAAGAACTGTGACCGAGGATGGCATGAAATTGACTTTGTGGCAAACTGCAAATCATTACTGGTATCTCATGGGACAGCAGCACAAGTTCAAATCTCCAGTTTCAGCCACACGTGGACTCTAGGAAGTGGACATTTCTACAATAAGGCAATCAGTGTGCAACCCCCATATACATCCACCGAGGAGCCACAGCGTGTTGGGGGATTTCCTAACTCGACACGTGAAGAAAGTCCAAACATGAACTATGGGCAGAGTGGATGCTCTACTCAAAGAATTTTAACATGGGAAAGACTAAACAACTTGATATACTAATAAAAAAACATGATACGCCAAGCGCCAAGAATCTGAATTAAATGAGATACAAAGGTGCAGTATTAGGCAAATTTTGGTTTGAAATGCTTGGGAACTGTGGGCTTCCGTCACCAGTGTCTCCTCTGACGCCGTCACTCCAGCTCTTCCCAGTGATCTGTCAGGTGGCCCTTGCTCTGCCGTCTGATACTGACCAGCTTCCCCGCTGACCTGAGGCTCCAGCGGGAGCTGTTTCCTGAGCTGGCCAAGCTGGTGTACTTGGTGGAGCCCTTGGGGTCCTCCTCCCAGCCTGGACGTGACACATGGTCATTCAAGGCGTCATTCGAATCAGCTGCCACATCTTCAAGAGCAAGTTTTGGAGGCTCCCAACCTTCAATCTCATCTGGTTTCTTCGACTGTATGTTCTGTTTTAAAGCCAAATTATCCCAAAATCCAGATTTCTTCTCTGTCTTCAACTCTTCTTTTAATCGTAAATTAGTTCTGTAGGAGATGAAAGAGTTAAGTGTTGGTGATCCAATGATCTTAGGGCCTCAAATTGTGTTCATTTTATAAATATAAGGTTCCTTTTCTAAAAAAGTTTAAATTGTTCAGGAAGTACACATAATACAAATCTATGTGTAAAATTTTAAACATTAAAATTAATAAGGAAAAACTAGTCACTATATGTTATTAATGAAACTTATGAAGGCCATATTTGAAGATACCACACTAGGCAATACACGAGCAAAGAACTAGTTCTCAGACGGGAAGATACTAAAGGCAATATGAGAGTATCTGAGCAGCCGAAATAAAGACAACACAGGGTCCAGACCCAGGACTGGGGGGTCCTTCCATTTATCAAATCGGATTCCAACACGGTTACTCACATACACACTAGTCTCAAGCATTTAGTAGGTTAAGTTGCCGAACAAAAATTAAGAATTCAGAACACTGTCTACCATAGGGAAGAATGGCCGAGTGGTGGTGGAGACAGCTCACAGGGTACTCAGGGCCACAGGTCCCGCAGCCTGACTGCCGAGAGCATCCCCAGGACATGGTGTTAAAGCACCAGTGTCCAGGCCCTACCCCTAGAGGGTCTCATTTAATTAGACTGAGGGGCCAGGACACAGGCATTTCTTCAGGGCCCTCCAGGAGACGGTGACGTATTAGCCGCCACGCTGACAGTCACGAGGACCGACTTCCATGGTCCTCACAGAGAGGAGGCAGTGCAGTGCAGTCAGGGCCACGTGGCCAGAGGCGGCCTCACAGCGCCAGTGGGTGCAGAGCAGTGCTGCCCAGGCAGCCGCGGTCCTCAGACAAGCACAGGGTTTACTGTTAGACTTGCCAAGATCACCCTCTAATCAAAAAACATGCCACTGGCAATACGATCAGGTTGTCACTGAATCTATATTTTCATCTTTAAGCACACTTTTTTAAATCTCCAAGTATTTATTATAAACTAGCAGCAATATGTCAGTTTAAACATATTCATTTCCATAAAACTTTTTGCAGTGTATGCATCCATTTCATTTTTAAACCTTTTTTCTTGGTTTTCTGAAACTACTAAACACCTTAAGCATGGCTACAGGCTGCTCTAAGGCTAAGTTCAGTTCACAGTCTAAGTTCGAGAGCTGGTCTGAGAAACTTTTTTTCCACTTTTCCATAACCTTTCAAAGTGCTTAGACTTAACCTCATGACGTTGTACCAAGAGTACGTTTTATTTTCTTTCTTTTTGTCTCTAGAACATCGAAATCTGTATAACTCATTTTTCTTTACTCACAAGGGGAAAGGAAACCCTAACTGTCACATCACGCTGCCCTGTTAGCTATCCATCTGCCACTCAGGAGGGAGGGACAGAGGGACAGACAGGGACAGAGGGAGGGACAGAGCGATTCCGCGAGCCACAGCAGCGGCCCTGTGACTCACCCTTTAGACCTGGGAGACTCACAGCTCTCCAGCAGACGCTGTTCATCGTCTTTATTGAACAGAGAGGTCACTTCTTTCCAGCCTCGGAAACTTGCTCCCTGAACCTGATAAGGTAAGAAAAAGATGAGCTCTGACGTAGTAAATAGAAGTCACAGTGCGGTAACTCGGTACGCATGGAGCTGAAACGCAGGAGAGGCAGCACAGACTCCCTTACCTTGTGTGTCTGCACACATCTCAGTTCCCACCAGCTGCAGGCAATCGGGCGTCCGGGACCACAGTCCCATCAGCTGTCCATGCTGTTCACGACACTCACCCACATTTAGTAACAGACCGACCAATAATCACATGCTACCCAAGCCAGCCTGGGATGACGAAGCTGCCCACACGAGCAGGACTGGGGTCTCTCCAGGCTCAGGGCCTGCAGGGCAGGTGGGACCTGCACTGCCTCCACAGTTAGACTTTGGAGAAGAAATAACGCATTTTGTTGGTTCTAGACAAATGATTTTGTCTTAGCTGTTTCATTTCTGAAATAAGGATGCATCTTATAATTAATGCCTGGCATCTTAGATTCAAAGAACTACATTAATAAGAAGGAAGGAATGGAGAAAAAGGAGCTAACATCTCCTGGAAGTCCTGTGTGTCAAGTGCCTTTCACATGAGCTAACTTAACACACCCTAGAGCCCATAATCCCATGGCTAGTGCTCCTTTCTGTTCTTTTGGGGAAGGAGAGAGGGGCGTGGAGGAGGGTATCTCCCATGGGGCAGACCTAGCTTTAAAATACCTTGAAATGTTAAAAACGCAATATAAAAATAAAGCAACTGAATATTGAACTGCACGATCGCAGTGATGGGAAACACCATTAGAACAGAAAATAAATGCACCTCATTAACCTGACGAGGTCGCCCAACGACCACGGTGGCCCTGTGATCGAGGACCCACTGCTGTGGGCAGCCCAGTGCCAGGCGGGGAGTCCTAGAAAACTAACCAGGAAACTCTGCAGTTCCGCCTTTGACTTCCATCAGGCCAGGATCCCCGACTCCCCTCTGGGCAGAGGTCCCAAGTCCTTAGAGAGAAGGGGCACACAGACAGCTCCCAGTTAGAAAGATGTGCGTGCCCATGAACAAGGGACTGAGAAACGAGAGCAGCTGTTGGGCCCACTCCAAAAGAAATCATAAGGTCAGAAAGAATGGGGGGGGGGGATCGGTTTACCACCTCACATGCTATACAAAAATCCACAACCACAAGAGCTACCGTAATGGCTGTGGAATGCTCGTGTGCATGCTGGGTAAAGGACCGGAACTTTGTCCTCTCCAGGGCTCCAGCACATGAGGGCGCTCCTGCAGGAGGCAATGTCAGCCAACAACAGAGATCCTGTTCAGAAGCCCAAACTTGTTAAGAACATAATACTCGATTTGACCTGGCAGACCCAGAAGGAGTCAGTGGAAGGAGCGTGTGCAGGTGCTCTGTGCCAAGCGCGCCCTGTCAGGACCCCACCCGCTGCACACTCAATCGGAACCAGCACGGGACGGAGGCTGTGCTGTTACGAGAGAGGGGACTGCAGCTCGAAGACCTCGAGGAACTTGACCGAAGCAAAGTGCCAGAAAGCATGAAGCCAGCCTGAAGCCACGTCTCACTGGGAGCTCCTGCGCTGACCCCGCTACTTACAGTGAGCTCCCTACAAGAGCCAGACCCGCCCCGTCCACACCAGTGGGCACAGACCTGTCCTACAGCTGGTCACCTAGGTCTCCTTCTCCAGCGACAGTGGTGGCACCAGTTCCAACGTCACTCACTCCACACCCCTCAGTGCACTGAAGGCAGTGCCCCTACAATTCCATTTCTGATATCATAATGAAAACTGATAGGAAAGTGGAATTACTGAAATTTAACATGACCTAGTGTTTCCACAGAAATCATCAGGAAGAAGATGCAAAAAATAGTCTCTAGTTAACAAACTTCAAACAGATGTCCTAGAAGAGGAAAAACCAACAAGTAAAAGGAAAGTGAGAGAGAAACTTCCCAGAGATGCAGCAACAGTGAAGGTGCGTGTCGAACGGCTAACCGGTCTTACTCAGATCCAGAAATTCACATGTAGCCATGAGAGGGGGAATGAAACTGGGCTCAGCTGCAGAAGATAAGCAGAAACGACGGGGGTAAAATGAGCAGGTTAGCGAGGGCTAACAGGAAGCCTGGGGGCAGTCTTCGCAGCCCCAAGGAGTCGATGGCAAATTAGAGGCTGATTAAGTGTCTAGTCACTAATTAGTGATTAGTGTCTAACTTTTTATGAAATGAAACAGATAGAAATCAACATTTGCAGACTATTCATTTAGAGAATACAGCTGTGCTCCATGGCCTGGGGGTCAGCCTGGAGTCGCTGGATGTACAAGTGAAGGTGAACACTTGAAAACGGGGCGTCAGTGCGAGGGACACGACCAAGAAGGTGGAGGACTTGAGACGACATCACAGGAGAAACGAGCAGAACTGAGACCCGTCATCGTTGGCCCTCGCAGACAGACAGACACTACACCACGGCCCTGGTGTTCTTCCTCAGCCTTCAGGAGCCTCAGCTACAGCTGTCGCAAGAGGTGTGGATAGCATTAAGGTTCTACGGATCCAGCCCTTTCCAGAAAGGATGGACCACCCACCCCCAGAGTCCTCAAGGATCCCAGGTTCCGGTGGAAACTGCTGCACACGGCAGGGCGCTCACTCTGCATCCACACTCTTCTGCCACTGTCACTAGACTGAAAGGCTCTGGATGGAAGGAGAGCTCTCAGTTAATTCTCAGGATGGTCTGGGGGAAGAGACAGTGTCTGAATCCAGGTCTCTGCTGCAGGACCTGGAACCGTGGCGGCCGAGAAGGCCTCTGATGTTTTCAACAGCACTGAAGACGCCGGTGTCACATGGAGCACAGGCTGATGGAATGGCAGATGCAGGTGATTCTAGCCATTTAAAGTATTTCTGGAGAGCAGTCAATCCTGAGACTGTAAGCATGTAAATCCTCTTAACTCTACCAATACGCTGAAGATGATTCCGACTCGGGCACACTCCTCGAGCTTCCCATGAACTGAGACACTGCGAGATTCCTCAGATGGAAACAGTCAGGCACATCTAGTCAGGGGTACACAGATGGCCTCTGTCCTTGCCCCACCGGACCCACAGTGAGATTTGGATATATTCATTCATTCAATAAATGTTATCTAATCTAGCAGACAAGAACTTATTCAAAGCTCAGAAAGTACTGCTGCATTATTCACAATAGCCAAGACATGGAAACAACCTAAGCATTCATTGACAGATGAACGGATGAAGAAAATGTGGTATATAGATACAACGGAGTATCATTCAGCCGTAAAAAACAGAGAAATTCTACCATTTGAACAAAACGGATGGCCCTTGAAGGCATTATGCTAAGTGACATAAGTCAGACGGAGAAACACAAATACTCTATGATCTCCCTTATATGTGGAAGCTAAACAAAACAAAACATACAAAAAAACACCACTTCATAGAAAAATAGACAGGATTTGTGGTTACCAGAGATGGGGGCTGGGGGAGGAGAATTGGAGGAAGGTAGTCAAAAGGTACAAAGTTCCAGTTAGATAAATAAGTACTGGGTATATAATGTAGAGCAGGGTGACTACAGCTAACACTGCTGTATGACACACAGGAAAGTTAGGAGTGGATCCTGGGCTGGCCCCATGGCTAAGTGGTCAGGTTTGCATGTTCCACTTCAGGGGCCCAGGGGCCCCTGGTTCAGATCCTGGGCATGGACCTGCACACCAATCATCAAGCCATGCTGTGGTGGCATCCCACACAGAAGAACTAGAAGGACTTACAAGTGGGATATACAACTATGTGCTGGGGCTTTGGGGAGGACAAAAAGAAGAAGATTGGCAACAGATGTTAGCTCAGGGCCAATCTTCCTCACCAAAAAAAAGCAGAGAGAGTGGATCCTAAGAGTTCTGATCACAAGGAGAAATTTTTTCTTTTCTTTTTATTGTGTCTAAATGAGATGATGGATGGTTGACTGAACCTACTACGGAAATCATTTCACAATGTATGTAAATCAAACCCTCATGCTGTACACTTAAATTTATACAGTAACGTATATTGATTATTTCTCAATAAAATCAGGGAGAAGAGGAAGCACTGATGCAACCACTCCCCAGCCTGCAGGCCAGAAACTTCCCACCATCACTCAGATGGCCCAAATGGTGCAGTAATCTCGGATTTAGGCCACAAAGCCGTGGCAAGTCTGACTCAATATTACACCACAGGCAAATAAAAACACCACCAAAAGAAGCACCTTACCACATTATTTTAAATAATAAACACCTCAACACAAACCACACGCAGCCTTCCCCGAGTTCAGGACGTGAGGCCTAAAGCTGTATAGGAACCCTGGGGTTCACAGGAACAGGCATTGGCTTACAGCATCTCTCCCCTCTCCCCTCTCCCCTGCCCTTAAATCCCCCATTTCCTGTTTTTTCTCACCTATAAATGAGATGCAGAACTGCACGCACCCTCTGGGTGGGTGGAGAGACCTGCATGAGGCGAACAGCCCTTTCTCCCTCCACCTTCATGTGGAGGAGCTTCAGGGCCTGTCTCAGACTCAGAACTCTAACAAACCTCAGACCCAACCTCCCAGTGGACACTGGGCACTTCCATTTACATGTGCAGTCGTTACCCCAACTCGCTGCCCCTCAAGAAGGGCAGCTTTCTTCCTGCCTCTCCCGCCCACCAGCTCGCCTCAGCTCCCCTACTTCGGCCAGGCTCTGCGTCTGTAGGTAGCCCCTCCCCTAGACACCACATCCGTGCCCCACTTGTGAATCCACACTTGTGGTTGTGTGGACTCACAACACCAGTGCCACTGCCACACGTCATGCAAGAGTGCTGGAAATACCTGCTAGGTGACCTCAGGGCAAGGCTCCATTCCCCCAACAAGCAGAGGTCCCAGGTCACAGCTGTGACACGGTGCCTGGAGCCATCGGAAAGGAATCAAAGAGAGAACAAGTGAGGAAACCTTTCTTTCTCTGCTGACAGATGAGTAATCAGAAAAGGCTGAAGTCACATAAAGTCACATTGATAGCGGTAACTGACGGCATCCACACAGACAAAACAACAAGGAGTTTTGAGAGGAAACGTCCATACACAACACGGTACCCAGAGGAACCGCCTGCTGCTTGCAGGAGGTGGGGCCATTTCAGCAATGTGACCTGGGTCCCCATTTCAGGTCAGGCACTGACCTACCAGAGCTGTAGTCCTCACAGTGGATTTAATAATCCCAAGAGAAGACATCAATGCCAGACACAGTTCACTGAAGACACATTCAACAAACTGTGCTCTACCTGTAATGTTCCACATTCACATCTGAGCCCCACGCCAAGGCGTCACCCAGAGACAGGAATGGACCTGCCCAACAGGTCCCAGTGACCCAGTCTGACACCAGGGCCCTGCTCCTAACATCAGGGGAGCCACCCTTTACAAATGCCATTCTGAAGGGGCCAGTGAACAGCCTTGCTCACAAGGAAATGAAGGTTCTCCAGAGCTGGGTTAGAATCACAGGCTGTGTTCAATGGAAGCCCTGTTCACGCTGTGGGGGAGGCGAGTTTTCATCTTCAGAGAGCAGAACACCAAGCGGACACATTCTTTACGAAAGACAAGACACAGCCGAACGCCTTCTGGAGACAGGAGCATCAGGGGTCAAAACACTCTATAACTAAGATTAGATTCAGGGAGAAAGGACAGTCAAAAGAATGAAGACAAACGTAATGTGTTATATAACTCCAAGTGGTTGGGCTAAAGAAACAAGATTGAGTTCCAGCACAGAACAAGGAAGAATTATTTTTCCCTTCTGGCCATACCTCAGTTGCAAAAAGTACTTCATGCACCAAGGGGAAAAAATCTATGAAATCCTAGAAAGAAACTTAACACCAGCCATAATTTACCAGAATTCTTCTTGTTGGAGTGATTTAGTGCAAGCATCTTCTCATGAAATGTGTTCTTGCAAGAGGCCCGACACCCCTCTGGTGGCCAGCACCCAGTCCAGGTGAGCACTTGCGAGCCCACCTGCAGGCCACCAGCCCTGCAGGTCTAAGATTCTCAGCTCCAAGTGCAAAACACAAGAGAGATGGCGTTCTGGAAAGTGCTTTAAAAACAACTGAGCTTGGGAGAGTTTCTCCAGGGGGAAAGAGGGCCCAGGAGGGACACCCAGCTCTCTCAGCACGCCCACTCAAGTCTTGCCCCACAGGGGCTGCAGGGGAATCTTTGGGGCTTGACCACTGGTAAGCAGACTGTGACAGAGAAGGGGGAGGGGCTGCAGTCAGATCTTGGCAGACCACGCCCCTCCCTACCGAGCCTAGGCAGCAATCCCATCCAGCGGCTTTGGTCATCTGCTCTGCAGAGCGAAGAAGCGTGTAGTCTGACCAGGGAACTCAGCAGGGTGCAGGTCTGCCAGATTTGGGTTCTCAAACAAAGAGCCTTGCCAGCCCTGCAGCCTGGTCTGCCCCGACCCAGGCAAGGGATCTGAGTCACAACACTGCCCACTGCTGAGTGCAGCTCCTGGCCCTGCCCGATCAGAAAGCCTGGCCCAAACACCTGGAAGCTGTGAAGCCCAGCGATGCTTGAGCAGAGAGTCTGGCAGACAGAGCAAGGCCAGTGGCACCATTAAGCCAAGGGACGTGGGGTGCAGGCCAGCCTGAGTCAAGACCACAAAGAGCCTTGCCATCCTAGGAGCCACTGCTCCTGCTCCACCCAGGCAGGGACACTGATCTGCAGCCCCGCCCATTGAGAATACAGCCTTCAGCCCACCCCACCAGGGAGCCCAGCCAGAGCACACAGGAGGCTGTGGAGCCCACTCGACAGCCCTACTTATAATGGCACTTAAGCAGAGAGCACGGTCCAAGGTTTTCCCTATTTCTGGAGCAAAACTGGTGGCCCTGTCTGGCCAGGGAATTCAGCATGCAATCTTGCCTGATTTGGATCCCCCAACAACAAACCGTGTAGGCTATGGAGTCCATCCTGCTGGCTCACCAGGGCAGGGAAGCTAATTCAGAGCCCCGCCTGCTGCTGGGTATAGTACCCTGTCCTGACCATCTAGGAAGCATGACCAGAGAAGCCAAGCAGCCACAGACCCCATCCCACAGCCATGGTTGGACAGGGAACCAAACCAGCAGTCCTATCCAACTATTCTCAGCCAGTGGCACCCCTATACTGCCAACTTCAGGGCTCAGATAGTGGCCCTGCCAAAGAGCAGACCCTGATAACAAGCCCCAACATGCCCAAGGACATCACCAGCTGACACATCCAGAAACCCAACATGAACTGACTGGTAAAGAACCGTCTCTAACAAAGCAAACCTATAAAGCCTGGATGAGGAGACCACTTACTCAAATGCACAGATATCAATGTAAGGAATCAAGCATCACAAAAAAGCAGATAAACACACCATCAGAGGAAACTAATAAAGTTCCAATAACTGACCCTAAAGAAATGGTTATCTATGAACTGTCACAGAATTCAGAATAATCCCCTTAAAGAAACTCATGAATACACGGAAATTAAACAACACTCCCCTGAACAACCCCAATGGATCAAAGAAGATATTAAATGGGAAATAAAAAAGTATCTTGAGACAAATGAAAATGGCAACACAATATACCAAAACTTATGAGATGCAGCAAAAGCAGTTCTAAGAGGGAAGTTCATACAGAAACAAGAAAGATCTCAAATACATACTGTAACTCTATGCCTCAAGGAACTAGACAAAGAAAAAAATGAGCCCAAAGTTAGCAGAAAGAAGGAAATAATAAAGATTAGAGAAATAAATGAAATAGAGAACAAGGAAACAATAGAAAAGATTTACAAAACTAAGAGTTAGTTCTTTGAAAACATAAAAATCGACAAACCATTAGCTAGACTCACCAAGGCAAAAAGAGAGAGGACCCAAATCAACAAAATTATAAGTGAAAAAGGAGACCCACAACTGATAGCACATAAATACAAAGGATCATAAGAAGCTACCATGAACAACTATGTGCCAACAAACTGGACAACCTAGAAGAAATAGAAAAATTCTTAGAAACATACAACCTACCAAGACTGAATCAAGAATAGGAAATCTGAATAGACCATTTACTAGTAAGTAGACTGATTCAATAATAAATCTCCCAACAAAGAAAAGCCTAGGACCAGAAGGCTTCACTGGTGAATTGTACCAAACATTTAATGAATTAGTGCCAATCCTTCTAAAACTCCCCAAAAAGAACTGAACAGGAGGGAACATTCCCAATCTCATGTTACAAGGCCAGCATTACCCTGACACCAAAGCCAGAAAAGGACACTACAAGAAAAGAACATTACTGGCTAAGATGCCTGATGAAAACAGATGCAAAAATTCCCAGTAAAATACTTGCAAACCAAATTCACCAATACATTAAAAGGATCATTCACCACGATCTAGTGGGATTTATCCCTAAGATGCAAGGATGGTTCAAATACACAAATCAATAAATACGATACATCACATTAATAGAATGAAAGAAAAAAAATCATATCTCAGCAGACACAGAAAAAGCTTTTGACAAAATTTAACATCCATTAATGATAAAAACTCTTAACTAAGAATATACCTCAACATAATAAAGTCATAAATGACAAGCCCATAGCTAATATCATACTCCTCTAAAATCAGAAACAAAATAAGGATGCCCACTTTCATCACTCCTATTCAACATAGTACTGCAAGTCCTAGCCAGAGCAATCAGGCAAGAAAAAGAAAGAAAGAGCAAGAGAACTGGAACGGAAGAAGTGAAATTGTCTCTATTTACAGAACACATGATTTTATATACAGGAAATCCTAAAAACACTCTACCAAAAAATTGTTATATCTAATCAATAAATTCAGTAAAGTTGCAAGGTACAAAATTTAACATTCAAAGTCAATAGCCTTTCTATACATTAACAATGAATTATCTGAAAAAGAAACAAAGAAAGCAATCCCACTTACAATAGCATCAAAAATAATAAAATACTTAGGGATAAATTTAACCAAGGAGCTGAAAGATCTCTACACTGAAAACTACACGACACTGATGAAAAGAAATTGAAGAAGACACAAATAACTGGAAAGGTATCACATGTTCATGGACTGCAAGAATACAGTGAAAATGTCCATACTACCCAAAGCCATCTCTAGATTCAATCCAATCCCTATCAAGATGTCAATGGAATTTTTTACAGAAGTAGAAAAAACAATCCTAAAATTTGAATGAAACCACAAAAGACCCTGAAGAGCCAAAGCAATCCTGAGAAAGAACAACAAAGCAGGAGGCATCATACTTCCTGATTTCAAGCTCTATTATAAAGCTAGATTAATCAAAACAGTATGGCACTGGCATAAAAACAGACACATAGATCAATGGAACAGAACAGAGAGCCCAGAAAAACACATGCATATATGGTCAACTAGTATTTGACAAGAGATCCAAGAATATTCAATGGAGAAAAGACAGTCTCTTCAATAAATGGTGCTGGGAAAACTAGACAGCCACATGCAAAAGAATGAAATTGGACCACTATCTTACAAATACACAAAAATTAACTCAAAATGAATTAAAGATTTAAATATAAGACTGGAAACCATAAAACTCTTAGAAGGAAACATAGGAAAAAAGCTTCTTGACATGTGTCTTCGCAATGATTTTTGGGATATGACACCTAAAGCATAAGCAACAAAATAAAAAACAAGTGGGACTACACCAAACTAAAAAGCATCTGCAAAGCAAAAGAAATGATCAACAAAACAAAAAAACCTATGAAATGGGAAAAAATATTTGCAAATCATATATCTGATAAGGGATTAATACCTAAAATATATAAAAGAACTCATACAACTCAATAACAAAACAACAATAATCCAATTTAAAAATGGGCAAAGGACCTAAATAGACATTTTTCCAAAGAAGATAATTCGAATGGCCAACAGGTACATGAAAAGGTGCTCAGTATCACCTAATCATCAGAGAAATGCAAATCAAAACCTCAATGAGACATCACCTCACACCTGTTAGAATGGCTATTACCAAAAAGACAAGCGATAACAAGTGTTGGTGAAGATGTGGAGAAAAGGGAACCCTTGTGCACTGTTGGTGGGATTGTAAATTGGTGCAGATACTATGGAAAACAGTATGGAGGTCCCTCAAAAATATAAATAAAAATAGAAGTACCATATGATCCAGGAATTCCACTTCTGGGAATATATTCAAAGGAAACCTTAAAAAGATGTCTGCAGTCCCACGTTCACAGCAGCGTTATTCACAACAGCCAAGACATGGAAATAACCTAAGTGTCCATCAATGGATGAATGGATAAAGAAAACGTGGTGTGTATATACATATAGGAAGTAGATAGGAAAGGAAATCTTGCTATTTGTGACAACATGAATGGACCTTGAGGGCCTTATGCCAAGGGAAATAAGTCAGAGAAAGACAAATACCACATGATCTCACTTATTAGCAGAATCTTATAAAAACCAAAAAACCCAAACTCATAGAAAAAGAGATCAGATTTGTGGTACCAGAGGTGGGAGTGAGGGATGGGGGAAGTGGAGGAAGGAGGTCAAAAGGTGCACACCTTGGTCACGATGAACGGATCCTGGGGATGCAACGTGGGCGTGATGGCAGAGCCAGTGCTGCACCACGGGCCACCAGGACGAGTTCCAACTGACCCCATCCTAGCAGCAGAGTGACTCAGAGTTGCTTTTCAGAGGCAAAATCTAGAAGTCACACAGCCAGAGCACGTGCAGAGGAGAAAATCCTGACCTGAAATGACACTGGAACCAAAGAGTCTCGCCCACAGGACCAAAGGACCAGGACACAACCAGAACTTGAATGTCGGACTCTCGTAAGGGAGGGGTCTTTGTCTAGGAAGATCCTGTGTTAACGCTCCTTCCACACCTCACCATAAATGTTTAAAACTTCACCATGAATGTTTCAAGCCCTCCAATCAAAGCTTGCCCTGCCAGCATTTCCACATACCAGTCTCTTCTCCATACCTCTTAAATTTTGCCCTCAACCCTGAATCAAGGAGACATCTGAGAACTCTGCTTTCTGTTCCCTTGCTAGCCGGCCTCATAATAAAGCCTCTTCTTTTCTCAAAAGCTGATGCTGTAATAATTGGCTTTTTATGCCCATCAGGCAGAGGTCCCCATCTTTGTGTGGTAACAATACTGCTGTACGATACATAGGAAAGTTGCTAAAAGAGCCAATTCTAAGAGTTCTCATCACAAGGGAAAAAACATTCTTCTGTTTTTTTGCATCTCTATGAGATGGATATTAACTAAACTTCTTGTTGTCATCATTTCACTATATATGTGAGTCAAGTCACACTGCACACCTGAAACTTCTACAGTGCTACATGTCAATTATATCTCAACAAAACCTAGTTTCACAATTTGTAACCTTAAATTTTGAACAAAATGTCCCGAAGCTACTTAAAGAACAAAATGTAGTGTCATTTGCATTTTATTCTATTTTTTTCTCAAATATAAAACTCTAGCTTTAAAGGCTTTAATAATCCAAATGGAACAGATGCAAATTTCTCATCAAATTTTCCCACATAGTATGTAACCAAGAAGCATAATATTCACCCACTGTGAGACAGCAATAGCTACCTGCCCCCCCAGGCTGCCTGATGCAACCCTTGGTCTAAAAGAGGATCAAAACACAAATTTTATCAGAGCAAGAAAAATTACATCAAAGCTGAATGGTGATAAATGAGATGTACCATTTCAATGATGGGGACAAGAGAAATACACCAAAATATCTTTGAAAAAGAGAAACTAATGCAAGAGATGACTAATAAGAATACAATAAAATGCTCTGGTCAGATTCCACGTACGCCACATAACCCACGGATACCAGTCCAATCCAGACCCCCTGCAATGTTGATGCTTTAATACAGGCAATTGTGTGTGTACTTTTTAAAGGTACTTAAGTTCATAGGTCAGAAAAAAAATTAAAAATCTTTGTTAGGCCATGTATCCTAGCATTTTTTTAGGAAAAGACTGTTACCATTCTGTGGTGACAGAGAGTATGACTTCAGTGTCATGGTTATCCCCACTAGGTGGGAGATGTGTGACCTGACACAAGTGATTTCCTCCCCTCACTAAAAAGGGCTCTCATCCCCACAGCCAATCACACTCAGTGCATTTCCTCATGTGGATGGGAGGGAGGTAAATGTGCAGAGCCAGCTACGTAAAACCTGAGGCCAATGTTCTCTGTCATGGCGATGAGGATTTTTAGGCTAGTTAATTTTAAAACTGCAGATGAGAAGCAGGCTCCAAGGAACAGAGTTTGCTTGCCCTTTGTTGAGAAACATTTACATTTGTAAGGGAAACCTCCATCTGTAAAGATGCCTCCTTCTCTGTGCCAGGAAGAAGGCAGGATGGCCTTATCTCTGGAAACTCTTAATGGGGAAGGCAAGGACTTAAGTTTTTTACTGTCTGACAACCTCATGTAACTGACCCCACCCGCCCAAAATCCTCCTTTGTCTTTAGCTGAAGATAGTATTTAAGCGGTGACTTCTGCCATTTACTCAATCCGGTTTGATTCTTATCTAAAAGTTGTGGGACCGCCCAATGGCCGGACCCTACCGGCACTGGTACCATTTTAACTTTTCTTGCCTTGTAAAGAGATGACTCACATACCTATGCCTTAAATTTAGTCTTACTCTCCACCCACGTTTGCAGCAGAAGCGGCAGCAGCAACATGCCGGCAGCAGCTCTGCCTGCCCATGGGTCCTGTCCCCATGCCAGCAGCGGCAGGAGCAGCTCCCCATGCCAGCAGCATCTCTGACTGCCCGTGGGTCCTGTCCCCATGCAGCAGCTCTGACTGCCCATGGGTCCTGCCCCCATGGCAGCAGCAGCAGCTGTGACTGCCCATGGGTCCTGTCCCCATGCTATTCCACACTATTCTCTAAATAAAAGAGCACTACTGCCAGATCTTGAGAGTCCAAGAAATCTTCCTTTCGACGACTCCGCTCACCGACCCCGCATCAACGGCAGATCCATAACTCCAGGGTTTTTCTGTAGAAGGGGCTTACAGTGGGCACTATGCCTGCAAGGAGGGGTTAAGATACGTCCTGAAGCTCCTCCAGGTGAAAAGCACTCGGGTTGTGCAGTGTTGCGGTGACTGGTGATGGGGGGCCACAGGAGCCTCCCCAAAGCCTCCTTGGCCTCCCCATCCTTGCTCTGCCTGAAGATGTGAAGATGGCAGTTACTGTAGGGCCTCACTTCCAAGCCAGAGAGGAGACACAGGCACTCCCACCAGTGTCCAGCACAAGAACTGGCTCAGCCTGGTGTGTCTCAGGAAAACTGTAGAGAGCCACGGCCAGGCTAAGGTTTCACTATGATGTAATAAAAAAGCTAATTTTCTTCCTAACTGTTCTAAACTTTAGAACTCACGATAATCTTATGTTTAAACACTCTAAAGTTACTAAGAAACTAGTAATCCTAGAGAAAACTGACTCCATAACCCAGTTCCGGCCTCTAGGCCAAGCTTTGAAACCAAATCCCAGGCCCTCTTATCAGACGCGAGCCATCAGGCTACAGGGAAAATTCTGATGGGGCCTTCACCAGCGCACAGAACCCTGAGTGGATAAGGCCTTAGGTGAAAGTGGTCCCCCGACTCCTGATCTCACAGACAAGAAAATAAGAAACTCGGAGGCTCCAAGGAGGGCGAGAGAGGAGTCGCCAGCCTTCCAGATATAAAGGAGGAAGTGGGCCAGCACAAAGCCAAGAGCAGCACCCCTCCTCCTGAACCATGCCTGTCCCTACTGTCTTACTCAAACAACCATTCAAAGAGTACAGTTGCACTTCAGGGATATGCAGAAACAAAGGCAGACACAAACATGAGCAGCCCAACATCTGCTGGGATTATGCGGGTAATGAGGGCCCAGGGCCGTCCAGCCCTCGGGGTTGGTAAGAGAGAAGCAGAGGACTCTGGCTTATCCATGTTCCTGTGACTTTCCCTCCGTCCAACAAAAGGGACACACATCAGTTACTCTACCAGAGAATCAAGGCCAGGAGCACAGAGGGCCTCCACGTTTTCCAGGTTAAACCCAGAACAGAGGTTGCGCTGGGGACCAGGCAGGCCTCCCCGGGCCGGGTGTGGCTTGAATCCATCCAGCTGATAGTTTTAATTTTTCCAGGTTGGCAGGCACACAGCAATAAACTCTTCAAAAACTCGCTAGATTAAGTGGAGAAACAGCTAATGCTTCACATGGTTTGCCTTAAATAACATTCTGTGGAAATGCTCCTCAGTAGGGAACATACAAGTCAAAGTGACTCATAACCACAGAGCAAGAGGAGTGATAATGGATGTGGCGCTCATTCTGGAGTGCACAGCACTATAACTGCATTTGCTGACAGTAGTAGACACATGCAGTGGTTCCTAAAATGTGAAAGAACATGTGTGGGGGGCTCTGGGGAGAAGAAGAAGGAAAAAAGACGAAGACTGGCAACAGATGTTAGCTCAGGTGCCAATCTTTAAAAAAAAAGAATATTTGTGATCAACCGCCAATTAAACTGTGGTTATGTACCTTATTTGGTCACTTGTTCAACATGTTTATATCTTTTCTTTTAAATATCCTAATCATTTGACAGTCAACTCTAAATAATCCATGCTAATGGAAGGGAAGAGAAATGTCCGTGATTCAGAGCAAAGCGTGTCTTCGTGTCCAAAAAGGCCATAAGCAAGGAAACGCACTTTGCAGTCCCAGAGCGCAGACACTGAATGCCCGTCAGCATGGGGCTCAGCACGTGGGACACCCACGCCTAAGCATACGGAGGCTGGGTTAGAAAGGGTCACAGTGACCAACATAAAACCACCAAAAGATCAAGACCGCAAGGTGCCAACAACAGTCCATATCACGTGCTCCGCCTGTAAGTATAGAAAGACACACGCATATATCCATTTTATATACTGATTACATTTACATATTTATGTAAATTTATATTTTTATATATTTGTGTATATTTTCTATATTTATACGTTTTATATGCATACCCTTATCTCCAGAAGGATGAGCAAGACTGTTAATTAACTGCAGAGAACCAGGCGGCTGGCAGATAGAAATAAAAGGAGTCTTACTGTGTACCCTCTTGCACACTGTAAATTTTATACCATGTGTCCAGTCAGTCTGGGCTGTTATAACAAATGTACCACAGATGGGTGGCTTAAACATTTATTTCTCACATTTCTGGAGGCAGGAAGTCCGAGGTCAAGGTGCCAGCAGATCTGGTTTCTGGTGAGAGTCCATTTCCTGGTTCATCGATGGCCATCTTCTCTGCGTCCTCACAGGGGAGAGCAGAGACGGGAGCAAGCTCTCCTGTGCCGCTTCTTCCAAGGGCACTAATCCCATCACGGGGGCTCCACCTCCCAACACCATCACGGTGGGTTAGGGCTTCAACGTAAGAATTTGGAAGGGACACAAACATTCAGTCTACAGCACAAGGTGCATGTATGATCTATCAAAAATGCATGTGTCCTGAGCTGTCTGTCATCTTAAAACATGGTGATAATCACTGCCTTTCTCGACTTGCATTCCTCATCTGAGCCACAAAGATAGAAAATGATTTGAGTGACTATTTTCTCAATTCTCTCAGGAGGATAAAAGCTGATATCATTCTAGACGCACAGAAGAGAAGTTAATTCACTTCATACGTGGCTGAACTTTAAAAAGCAACCATGTACAGAAAGAACTCGCCCGGCAAGGAGACCTGAGCAGGCTTCCCCCATCCCCAGCAGCCCCTCCCAGGCCCAGTGATCTCAGCTCTGGGCTCTCCTCACTGAGAGGCCAGTACCTGAGGGAAAGGGCAGGAGAGAGGGCACAGGACACCACCAGGAGAGGGACATTCAGAAGGCCACAGGACACAAAGCCAGTGGCTAGGCCCTCTACGTGGTCTGTCCTTGTCCACCAGGGAAATGCCACCCCACACGAAGAACGCAAGGAAGAGAGTATTCTTGTAGGGCTGTCTGACGGGGGAAGAGGGAGAGAGAGGAGGCCTGGGGAAAATAAAATGCAGATGATGGACACAAAAGGAGATGAAATATTACTAAAAAGATAATAAGTGTATTGGGAGAAGTCCTAAATATAAAACAGAAACATCACTAGATGGAAAAAATGAAGCATGATTAAGAGACAGAGCAGATTTCAAGACAGAGTCAAGATACTATTAATACATCTAATACAAGTTTCACAAGGAAAAGTAAGAGAATGATGGAGAATTTCCCAGACTTAAAGACAGACATGAAGTGGCCACACGAAGCTGTACCGTTAGTTCAGAACAAGACCCCTCTTAAGCCCACACCCACAAAGAGTGATGAAACCAGTCAACTAAAGGAAAGTGCAATGCTGAAAGCTACGAGAGAAAAACAGATTTCCAGCAAAACAACAACAAAACGTAGACTGTCAACAAACACCTGACCAATTATAGCAGCCAGAATGCTTCAAAGTGTAAGGGAAAGAACCTGTTCGTCAGGAATTCTATACCATAGGAACACGATGAGAAGCTAGAGCCACGCTCGTGACCGTGGAAAGCATCTTTCTCACACTGCAGAAAAGCACTCATCCCAAAGGTGCTCACCTCTGAAACTGGAGACAAAAGAATAAGTTTACACACAGTGTGTCAGTCCCCAGAGAGACGAATTCCCACAGAATTCTTACTCTGTGCAATGTAAAATAAGCACTAAACTTGGAAACATCAAGTCAAGTCTTGAGAAATAGCTTAAAAGTGATAACCTCTGGGGACAACTCATGGTGAGGAGGGGAGATGTGGGGAACTGCTTGTAATTATAAACCTTATGGTTCTTTATTTAAAAACAAAAAACAAGCAAAATACTGGGAAAACTGGAATATATAAAGATAAAAATCCAATATCCTCAATATAAAGAGTTAAAAAAATAAAAACGGCCAAGTAAAAAAATGGGGAAAAGAAAATAAAACACAAGAATCTTATAAACACACACAGCACCTTCTTGTTTACAGGAGAAAACGTCACCTGACACTGAGAATGGGCTTAGGAGTCAGTCTTGCTCAGCTTCCCGCCTGTCTCAGGTTATCTCTGCAATTTTAATCTTTCAGGCGGCGATATACAGACAGGACTCCAATCAGGCGGAGCTCAAGATCCCTGCCCTGTGCCTTCTGTCCTAGTGCTGCACAGACAGGGTGACGTGTGGCCTCACAAGCACAAAGGAATCTCTGTTGATTCCTGGCCTTCTGTCATTTAAACAGGTTCCTGGCAGCAGAACTATTCTGACAAGGCTCCATCGCTACCTGGTTGCATAATCCCCTCACCTGCCAGCAGCCGGCCATGGTGCTCCAGTTGTTCTCCCCCGCATTTCTGTAAAAGACATCTTTAAGACACAGGGGACTGGCCCAGAAAGGCCCAGCAGCTGCACAGGCAGCCTCCGGTTTCCCTTGACATGCTCGAGACATGGCATTTTAGGTGACAGGTTCCTCTTCTCCTTTAGTTTTCTTTCTCTTGTATAACTTTGGGAGGCAACAGTGAAGTGTTTATTCAAAGAGTCTGGAAGCCGGAAAGAAGTCAGAGAGGGCAGCATCCCTAACAGATTCACCTACCAGAGGAGGTAAGAATCGAGGTCTCTCCAGGGAGCAGGCGCTCAGAGCAGTGGATCCAGGGCTCCGCCACACACCCGGAATCAACACACGCACACTTAATCCATCACCTGTGCTGAATATCCAGGTAGTTTCCGGAGTAACATGGCATTTCTTTAGCCACACGTGACCTGTCGATGCCTGCAAGTGTAGCCAATTTACACTCTGAATTAACTGATTTCTTTGTGCTCTACCGTTTATTTCAGAACAGTCAATGTAAAGCTCTTGGCAATGCTGAAATTCTAACACACCAAAAACGGGCACTCGAAGATAGTGACAAGACACTCATTAAGACCAATGAACCTGTGTTCTTTGTTTAGGCACATGTCACAACCCAAGCTTAATAAATTCTTTCAGAGCTTTTAAGCTGCATTTTTAATCATTTCTCATTCTGAAAAACTTCCACCTTATGTCCTTTTAAAATATCTATTTGAAAACTAAATGGCTAATTGTATATTAACAGTGTTAATTACTCAGAGTAGGATCTGGAGAGTGGGGAAAAGGAAATTTTTACTTCCCACACCAAATTTTTTAACAGTATTTCATTAAGATAAAAATTAACGTTCTTAAGTGACAACTTAATATTCAACCTAGGTAACCAATATAAATTATAACCTTCTTATAATCTTGTATGCCTGATGAAAACAAACATATTAGCTAATACACGTGGATTACTTCAGCAATCTAAAATCAAAACCCCACACACTGCCACATACCACAAGCACCCACAGGCGGAGAGCAGCCTGGCTGCAGCCTCCTGGATACAAGCACTCTTGTCCCACAGGTTTGCCCAGTATGAAAGGACTAACCCAATTAAGTGCATTAACTCTTCTGTACCAACCCATGCACACCTGTTAAGTCCTAACCAGCTTAACAGCAGGTCATGATGCAGCCATCCTGTGATGCTCAGCGGGGAGAGGCTCGGGAGGAGGAACACAGTCTTCACAGTGCCGAAGTTCACTGGGGTCTGAACCTCTGTGTCCCCACAATTCACACGTTGAAATCTAACCCCACATGATGGTGTTAGGAGGTGGAGCCTGAGGGAGGTGAGTAGGTCATGAGGGTGGAGCCCCCAGGATGGGATTAGTGCCTTTATAAGAGAGACCCCAGAGAGCTCCCTCGCCCCCTCCCCATGTGAGGACACAGCCACAGTGAGAAGTCTGCAGCCCAGAAGAGGGCCCTCACCAGAACTGTGAGAAATGAATTTCGGTTGTTTAAGCCACCAGGCTGTGCTCTTTTGTCAGAGCAGCCAGAACGGACTAAAACAAAGATGCTTAAAATTTCCCTCTGTGAAAAGCTGGAAAAATCAATCTCGATGAAGAAACACAAACCATTACTTTACCAACCAAAATGCAAAATTTGGGGATTCTGTTGCTAGAAATACTTCAGCTAGATGAACTTAAGCCATTGCCAGAAGCCAATGGAAAATTCCATCTACTGCTATCTACTTCCTAAAAAGCCTTTGAATATCCTCTTTAATCAAAGCAAGGGGAATATAAAAGCTGATAAAAACAAATGTTATCAGATAATCAATACTTCAATGAGGCTTAGGTTGGGAATAAAAGAAAAAAATGATTATTCTCAAATTCCAGACTTGTGCATAACTGTACAGAAATCATGAAAGAAGTGTGCACACCTTCCAGTGAACAACCCTCAAAGGATTAGACCTTACCAGGGAGTCCGTGGGGCCTGGGCTGAGCTAGGAACTATGCTGGAGGCTGTCACATGAACCCTGAAACCACCCCTGAAGTCCGCACACAGACATTGGCTTGCAGACCTCTGGGTCCAGCCAGGCCAGCTGCTGGCCACTCGGCCTCCTTGCCAGGGCTCTCCTCTCTTCCTCCTGCTCCCTTCCATCTTGTCTTCCTTCCCAACACAAACTTCACGGTCACAGGCTCTTTTCCATTGTCCCGTGAGGCAGGAGGAGCAGGGTGAGACGAATACTATCTTTTCCAAGAATCTAGTGCCCCAAGGTTCCCTTGCATGGTATGGGACTTGCATTTTCTGCTCAGCACCATGCTGGTAGCTCCCTCCCTGTGGCAAAGAGCAGCAGTTCACACACTGCACTGTCCGGCCTTCTCCTTCAGACAGGCACTGGGGTGCATCCACTTCCTTCCTGCTTCTGACAGCACCACCACCACCAGAGCGAGCATGAGAGCACAGCACACCGGCGCCAGCACCCCAGGCCCGCCTTCTCACTGCTCTGTGAAGAGAAGCTCGGCGGCTCCTGGAGGCAGCAAAGCTCTCACAGCAAAGTGAGGGACAGCAGGACAGCAGCATGCAGAGAGCTGTGGAAGAAGGAGTGAGCAATGGTAAGAAAAAGCAAAGCGGTAAAATGAAACACACGCTATTCTCCTTTTTTCAGTGAGCTTTCTTATCCACTGTTCAGGTGAGTTTAGGGACGGAAGTAACAGAACAGTCCATAATCTGCCAAAAATTTTAGATTCTATTCTCCACTCCCACAGCTACATGAGAAGCTGATCATCGTTAATGATATAATCACATAATTATTAATGATACTAAAATTTTAAGTGACAAATAAAAATGGCAAGCAATAGGATATATTGGAGTATATGAGGAAGCCATTTGGTATAAACCTAATTCGGCCTGACGTTTTTTTTTCAAAAGGGCCTGACTGGCTATTCAGCACGCCTTGCATATCTGCTTAGACATTTCCTATGGCCAGAACAAAGGCCCTTGAGATAAAGATGCAACTTCCCCCCGACATTAGCATTTTTCCTTAGGCTAGGAACTGATTGCTGCACTCACCTCCCAGCTCACCTGTGACCACCCAGCTGGAGACAACAGACTGCCACCCTGCTGCGTTCACTGAGACAGAAGGCCTACCTGCTATTTCCAACAATCGCTGTGCCGACAGAGCAGTCTCGCGACTATTGTAAAAGGGACATTTCAATCCTATGTGAAACATCCTCTTTGAGGGTATATAACCACCCTTATACCCCCACTTCTTTGGAGTGCTCTGTTCCTTTGTGGAAAGACTCTCCCGGGTTATAATCCTCAGATTTAAGCTCAGAATAAACTCACCCAAATTTTCATTTACAGATTGGATATGGATTATTTTCGTCGACATAAGTATTTACAGTATACTACGAAAAATAGTAACAAGAACCTAATTGTATTAAATGTCAAACTAGAACAACTCCAAATTGTATAAAGATGCCAAAATAAACACACATGAAACTCAGATGAAAGGATGCTAGTGTCTATAAATCATAGCAGTATTCCAAGTAACTATTGCAAAAGTGAACTTACAAGTTAGATTCGTACACTTAAGAGGCAGAAATGAGAAAGAACCATTAGATAAAGAAAGAAAACTCATGTCTTAATCCATCATTTCCTTTAAAAACTATTAGAGATATATAAACACACTAAATGGCACCATCCTAAACACTGATTTTAGACAAATGGCTTCAGAGCTGGTGGTGAATGAGGCACCAGCCCCAGATCAGAACTGCGCCAGCCATGTCCTCGTGCTGTAGAGAATGGCTGCTGCCACGTTCCCCCAGCTGACAGCCGGCCCCGGCTCCACCTCTGACCCTGCCTTTAAAGCCCTCCACATCCTCCGTCCACACATGCTGGGAGAATGCCATACAAAGCAACATTGACACCAGGCTTTTTATATCTTGTTCTCCCACCCCCACTCCATGCCCCCCTCTCCATTTACCATTACTCTTGAAAAAACCTGCTTCTGTATTAAGCACTTCCTACTAGAAGAAGGAGAAGGAGAATTTGACTTACACCAAGAAATAAACAAAATGAGTAATGCAGGAAGCATTAGTCCGTCACTCTGACCTTATACACACACACACAATCCCTAAATCTGCTAAGAGACTTAAACGGGGCTTTAAAAAGTAAAGCAAGAATCAGCTTCCACCATGATGGTATTGATGAGGATTTTTAGGCTGCTTAATTTTAAAATGGCTTATGATGAGGACTTTTAGGCTGGTTAGTTTTAAAACTACAGATGAGATTCAGGCTCCAAGGAGTGGAATTTGTTTGCCCCTTTGTTGGGAAACATTTACATTTCTAAGGGAAACCTCTATCTGTGAAGATGCCTCCCTCTCTGTGCCAGGAAGAGGAGGGGGATGGTCTTATCTCTAGAGGCTCTTGGTCAATGCCAGAGGCAAGAACTTAAGTTGGTTACTGTCTGGCAACCTCATGTAACTGACCCTCCCCCCCCACAAATCCTCCTTTGTCTTTAGCCGAGGATAAAATTCAAGCGGTGACTTCTGCCATTTACTCAATCCGGTTTGATTCTTATCTACCATTTTAACTTTTTTACATATTCTTTGTCTTGTAAAGAGATAACTCACATACCTATGCCTTAAATTTAGCTCTAACCCTCAACTGGGAGCAAGCAGCAGGAGCTCTGACTGCCCGTGGGTCCTGTCCCCACACACCAGCTCTGCCTGCCCATGGGTCCTGTCCCCATGTCAGCGGGGGCAGCAGCAGCTGCTCTGCCTGCCCGTGGGTCCTGTCCCCATGCCAGCGGGGGCAGCAGAAGCAGCAGCAGCAGAAGCTCTGACTGCCCATGGGTCCTGTCCCCATGCTATTCCACACTATTCTCTAAATAAAAGAGCACTACTGCCAGATCTTGAGAGTCTAAGAAATCTTTCTTTCGACTCCTGGGCTCACCGACCCCGCATCAGTATGAAGAGTTCCGAGGACCCACTCCCCCGGGAAACTGCTGAAAAGTGTATAAAAAATAAAACCACCACAACCATCTAAAGCCTCTGCAAATGCCCCTAAGGGTGAATACTGAACAGAGAAACATGTTCTTGAGAAAATCTACAAATATTTGGAAGTTCAAAACACCTACAGAAGGCGAGCATCTGTGGAACCTGGACTGGCCGCCACCTGCTCCTCCTGTCCAGCTCAGCAGGCTAAGGCTGCACTCCACACCTCACAGTGATGAGGATCAAGACGGCTCCTGCCCTACATACTGATCTATATCATTCTCCAGAAAGCATAGAGCGACCTGACTTTAACCCAATCTGATTCTTATCTAAAGTTACAGGACCACCCAACAACCAGACCCCACCTGCACTGAGACCATTTTAACGATTTTTTTCATGAGCTTTCCTTTGTCTTGTCAAGAAATACCTTACATACCTATGCCTTATAAATTTAGCTCTAACCCTCAACACATTGCAGCTCTTCCTGCCCATGGGTCCTGTCCCCATGACTGCAGCTCTTACTGCCCGTGGGTCCTGTCCCCATGACTGCAGCTCTTACTGCCCGTGGGTCCTGTCCCCATGCCGGCAGCTCTTCCTGCCCATGGGTCCTGTCCCCATGCCGGCAGCTCTTCCTGCCCACGGTCCTGCCCCCATGCTACTTCATGCTATTCTCTGAATAAAAGAGCACTAGTGACAGACCTTGAGAGTCAAAGAAATCTTTCTTTCGACTCCTCGACACACCGAGCCCGCATCAACAGCAGCCAGCTCCCGCTCGCCTAGTTGGGGCTGCAGGCTGTTCTCTTGGTAGAACAGGGCTTCATTTCTTATCCTAAGGCTGACTCTTGCGTGAGTGGGGTCGAGAGGTGGGGGCCCCTTTCTTTCATTCAGCCCCCATTCAAGGACAGAGGCTACCTTGAGTGTGAAACACTAGGAATCCTGTGGTGGCAATCACACACCAGGAGAAGCAAACCAAGAGAACCCCCGGCTGCTCCCACCCCACCAAACGCTCAGCTCCCAGAGTGGGGTGCCACTTAAAGAGAAGCGCACATGGTCCCCACCCCCACTCCAGAGCCCTGGTTCAGAGACTGCCTGGAGGAGAAGCAGGACATCAAAGAGATAGCTGGGAGCCAGCAGGAGCACTTGGAGCTGTGGAAGGAAGACTTTCTTCCCAAAGGCACTGACTTCATTTGCAACAGTGGTGGAGGCTGTGGTGAAGGGCAATCAGGAGGCGACTCACGATGGAGGCTACACTAACGCTGATGTCCAGCTTGCAGAAGAAAATGGGGAAGGGGAGCGGGAGGAGCCCCTTGGGGTCAAAGCAGTTATCAAATGGGGCCTCAGAAACATTCCCTCAAAGGAGCCAGCTTGATGGATTAGCCTCTAGAGCGATTTGTGTCCCAGATTATTGTTGAAAATAACAGAGCACCCATCAAGGCAATTAGACAAGAAAAAGAAATAAAAAGCATCCAGATTGGAAAGGAAGAAGAACTACCTCTATTTGCAGATGACATCATCTTTCACACAGAAAATCCTAAGGAATCCACTAAAAACCTAATAGAACTAATAAGTTTGACGACATAACAGAATACATGATCAATATGCAAAACTCCATTGTGATCCTACACACCAGCAATGATCAATCAAAAAAAGAAATTAGGAAAACAATTCCATTTACAAACACATCAAAAAGAATACTTACGAATAAATTTTACAAAAGCTCAAAATTTGTTCTCTGAAAACTACAAAATATTATTGAAATAATTTTTTAAAAGAGCTAAATACATGGAAAACCATACCATGTTCATGGATCAGAAGACATAACATTGTTAAGATAGCAATACTCCCTAAACTAATCTACAGAGTCAGTGTACTTCCTATCAGGATCCTATCGGACTTCCTTGTGGAAACTGCTTAGCTGATTCTAAAAGTCATAGAGAATCATAAGAGATTCCAAATAGTACACTATTCCCATTTCAAAACTTACTACAAAGTAATGGTAATCAAGACAGTGTAGTACTGGCACATCGTACATAAACAGATCAATAGAACAGAACTGAAAATCCAGAAACAAACCCATACATCTAAGGTCAACTGATTTTCTCAAAGGGTGCCAAGACAAATAGGAAAAGAATAATTTTTTCAACAAATGGTGCCGTGACAACTGGATAGCCACATGCAAAAGAACGAAGTTTAGACCCTTATGTCACACCATGTACAAATACTAACTCGAAATGGATCAAAGACCTAAATGTAAGAGCTAAAACTATAAAACTCTTAAAATAAAACATAGGGGTAAATTTTTATAGCCTTAGATTTGGAAAAGGATTCTTAAAATATCAAAACCATGAGCAACAAAAGAAAAATAGATAAATTGGACTTCATCAAAATTAAAAACCTTTGTGCCTCAAAGGACACTATCAAGAAAACGAAGATAATCCACAGCACGGGCGAAAACATTTACAATCATATATCAGATAAGGAACTTGTATCTAGAATATAAAAAGAATTTTACAGTTCAATAATAAAAAGAAAATCCAATTTTAGAAATAAGTAAAGTGTCAGAATAGACACTTCTCCAGGAAAGTTGTACAAATGTCCAATAAGCACATAAAAAGATGCTCGGTACATTAGTCATTAGGGAAATACAAATCAAAACCACAATGACATACTACTTCACACCACTAGGACAGCTAGAATGAAAAAGTCAGATAAGTATTTGTGATGATGTGGAGAAATGAGACCCTCAGACACTACTGGTGGGAACGTAAAATGGTGCAACCACTTATAGAAAACAGTCCAGTTCCTAAAACGATTAAACATAAAGTTACCACATGACCCAATGTCTTAGTCCATTTGGGCTGCTATAAAAGAATACCATACACTGGGTGGAACAGACATTCATTTCTCACAGTTCTGGAGGCTGGAAGTGCAAGATGAAGGTGCCGACAGATTCAGTGTCTGGTGAGGGCCCACTTCTTGGCTCACTGATAGCTATGTTGTCAGTGTGTCCTGAGGTCTGAGAAGGCAAAGGAGCTCTGTGGGGTCTCTTTTATAAGGACACTAATCCCATTCATGAGGGCTCCACCCTCATGACCTAATCACCTTCCAAAGGCTCCCCTCTCCTAACACCATCACTTTGGAGGTTAGAATTTAACATATGAATTTGGAGAGATATAAACATCAGTCTACAGCAACTTTACTCCTAGGTATATACCCACTAGAAATGAAAACGTAGGTTCACATAAAATCTTTTACATAAATGTTTATAGCAACATTATTCATAATAGCCAAAAAGTGGAAACAACCCAAACTTCTACGGTATATGGATACAATGGAATATTATTCAGCCATAAAAAGGAATGACACATGCTACAAATGAATGAACCTTTATGACATTATGCTAAGTGAAAGAGACCAGTCACGAAAGTCCACAGACTATCTGATCTGTTCATATGAAAGCCCAGGATAGTGAAATCTATAGTGATGGAATGCAGATCAATGGTTGCTTAGGACTGCTTGGTGAAGGGAAATAGGGAGGTGGACAGCTACAGGCTATGGAGTTTCTTTTTGAGGATATGAAAATGTCCTAAAATTGACAAGTTTCACATATCTGTGAATACACTAAAAACCATTTAACTGTATATTTTAAGTGGATGAACTGAATGTTATGTGAATAACATCTCAAAAAAGCTGTTTAAAAAGAAAAAGGAAGACAGTTACATTTGAAAATGCTGTGTTAGGGGTGCAGACGGAACTCACAAGCCCAGAGAGACCTTATTCCCACCACCTCTACCAGCCTTGGTCAAAGAGTGTAAGGAAAATGCCTGAAATATCTGGGCACTTCTCAAAGTAGACACTTAATAGCAGTTTTACAACCACAAATAGTTCATAACAACGGCACGTGTGCACTACCCATTTTGTTCATCTGTAATGATGCCTCAGCAAGGATGTCTGTCAACTGTCATTACTGATATATATGTCCCAACTGTGGTAACCAGCACACGGCCCACGAAGCTTGGGTACAGACAACTGACAGCAACCCCTGTTTGACTTAACACATGCAGAGATTTAACACAGAGAACTAGCTACACACGAAACTGCTAGAAGACTGACGATGGGACTCTACACTGAGCCGCAGGAACAACTCCCTGAGATCTGTAACAGAGCTCACCCACTAGGAGAACGGCCATTGATTTACAACCACAGCACGGAGGAGCAGGAGGGTGCTGTCCTCAACACTCCTCTAGAGCAACTTTCTCTGCCCCAATCCAGGGACCAGGATGCCTTGCCAAACCTGGTGACTCCAGAAACACATTTCCTGAGCTGCACGTGTGGAAAGAGGAGGAACCATGTGGCTATAAACCCACTCCATCGCTGGTGGAATACAGGAGCCACAGGGAGCCTCAAACTCTCTCTCTTTCCCTCCCCAATAAACTCTGTTCCAAATTCAACTCTTTCCTAAGGAACACCAGCTGCAGGGAGTCTGAGAGTCACCACTGACCACGGGAAGTGACCATTTTAGCTTTCCACCTACAGGAGAGGAAGGCCCACCAGAGACTGGAGACATAACTGAGTGAGCCAATTTAACACAGCTCTCACAGCCCCATCCCACCCTTACCCTCCAGGGGCTGGCACCAACGGGCAGGAGAGGACTTGCTTCTGAGGGGAAAGGCTACCTGAAAGGAAGATTCACATTTTGTAAAACGCAGGGACTAGACCTTGATGGAACTTATCCAGAAACAAAAATCTAGAAAAGGAAAAGTTTTACAAATCAGACTTTACTATGCTCCAGCTAATATCTCTGAATAAAGACACCGTAAACACTAGGAATGTAGGTCAGGTTTCTGGGCTCCACTTACCAGCTCTGCAACCTGATGGAAATGACACAGTGCCTCCTAAGCCTGAACTTCATCAAACACAGACAGCACTGACCTCCGCCTACAAGACAGCTGCAGGTTAAACTTGACAGGTCCCTGCTCCCCTCCACTCTCATTGTATAAGTATCTTTTCTGATTTACATTTTCTATGATTTTTAAATGTTCACTTGTAGACTTGTGGGCCAGCAAAAAAACTGTACCGTAATACTATGAAATCTCTCTCTCTGATTAAAACTACAATATAGGCATTTGAAGTATTGTGTATATTAGCATGTTTAAAATACTATCAAAATAAATGATACTCTAGCCAGCATAACCCACTAAAGAAAGAAGACATGGCAGCCCAGTAACATTATGACTCAATATTATTCTGTAAGTTCTAACAATACAAGGCATAATACAGAAATGAATTAAAACTACTAAAAAGGAAATTACAATTATTATTATTTAGGCAAAGACTATATAACCAGAAAATGGAAAAGCATCAAATGAAGAACCATTAGATCTAATGAAATGGCTAAATATAAAATAAATAGCTTCATTCCAGTTAAAGACACTAGAAAAAAAGCCATTTACAGTAACAAAAATGAATTGAAAATGCCCAGAAAAAAAGTTACATGTTGCTTTAACAGATTATATTAAAAAGACTTGAGGAGCCAGCCTGGTGGCAGAGTGGTTAAGTTCGCGCACTCTGCTTTGGTGACCCAGGATTTGCGGGTTCGGATCCTAGGTGCAGACCTGGCACTGCTCATCAAGCCATGCTGTGGTGACATCTCACATAAAGTAGAGGAAGACTGGCACAGATGACAAGCTCAGTGACAATCTTCCTCAAGCAAAAAGAAGAATATCGGCAACAGATGTTAGCTCAGAGCCAATCTTCCTCACAAAAAAGAAAAAGAGAGAGACTTGAATAAATGAAGGAAAAAAATCATTACCTGAATGGCAAGACTAAAAATTAGAAAGTGTCATTTCTTCTCAAATTATTCCACTGGTCTGGAAGAGTGATTTCTAAATGGGGTGGGAGACAGAATCTGTTGCTCTAAGTCATAGAGGCCCCTGAAGATTCAGATCTAAGCCCATTTGCTTTCTCCCCAAGTTCCCCAGACTCACTGAGCTACTGTCACTATTGGCATTACGGCAAGGGCCTCAGGAGTGTGGAATACAAGAAAAAAAGTGAAATTCAAAAGAAGGAGAAGAAAACCCACACGCTGGAAGAAAATATTTGCAAAAGACATACCTGATAAAGGATTATTGCCCAAAATATACAAAGAACTCTTAAAAGTCAACAAGAAAATGAAAACCCAATTAAAAAAAGGGCAAAAGACTTGAAAAGACATTTCACCAAAGAAGATATACAGGATGAAACCAAAAAGATGAATTCCTATGTCTCATGGAAAAACAAGCCTGTTTTCCACTTTCACATGCAAAAGTGAATAATCAAAGATGGCAGCTGTGACTGGTGATCCAGCCTCAGTGAACCTGTGTGTGCTTGTCAAATAGCAGGGGGTACACAGTGTGTTCATTTCAATAAAAACAATTAAGGATTAACTAAAAGATACAGAGATGGCAAATAAGCATATGAAACAATGATCAACATCATGTCACTAGGGAATTACAAATTAAAAACACAGTGAGGTACCACTACACAACTATTCAGTGTGGCCAAAATGCAAAACAGTGACAACACCAAATGCTGACAAAGTCATACAGAAACAAGAACACTCGTTCACTGTTGGTGGGAACGCAAAATGAAAAAGTTACTTTGGAATACAGTTTGGCAGTTTCTTACCAAACTAAACATATTCTTAACATATGATCCAGCAATCACACTCCTTGGTATCCACCCGAAGGAGTCAAAAACTTATGTCCACACAAAATCCTGCACATGAATGTCTACAGCAGTTTCATTCATAATTTCCAAAACTTGGAAATAACCAAGACATCCTTCAGTAGGTGAACAGATAAATTAACTGGTCCATCCAGACAAAGGACTATTATTCAGTGCTAAAAAGAAATGAGCCTTCAAGCAATGAAAAGACATGGAGGAGCCTTAAATGCATGTTACTAAGTGAAAGCCGCCAAGCTGAAAAGGCCACATACTGTATGATTCCAACTATGTGACATTCTGGAAAAGGTAAAACTGTAGAGACAGCAGAAAGATCAATGGTTGCCACAGGGTGGGGGTGGGAGATGAAGAGGTGGAGCTCAGAGGATTTCAGGGCAGTGAAACTACTCCATGTGATTCTGTAATGGTGGACTTGTGTCATTAATTTGTCCAAACCCACAGAATGTACAACACGCAGAGTGAACCCTAATGTAAACTATGGACTTTGGGTGATGATGACGTGTCAGTGTAGGTTCATCAGTTGCGACAAATGCACCATCTGGTGAGGATGTTGATAATCAGGCAGGCTGTGCATGTGAAGGCGGGGGTGGGGAGGCATATGGGAAATCTCTGTACCTTCCCTTCAACTTAGCTGTGAACCTAAAACTGCTCTAAAAAGTAGTCTACTAAAAACAAGGAAGAAGACAAACTGGCTCAATAAGACACATACAAACACAAAAAGTAAACAGGAAAGAGAAGACATTTTTTAAAGTCTATTAAAATGCTGCCGAGTGGTTAAGTTTGCACACTCTGCTTCAGCGGCCCAGGGTTTCACGGGTTCGGATCCTGGGCACAGACACTGCACTGAATGTCAGGCCATGTTGAAGTGGTGTCCCACATAGTACAACCAGAGGCACTCACAACTAGGATATACAACTATGTTCTGGGGGGCTTTGGAGAGAAGAAGGAAAAAAACAAAAAAAGATTGGCAACAGATGTTAGCTCCGGTGCCAAACAAAAAAAAAAAGCCAACTGTGCTTTCAACTACTAAATGTATTATAAAACTTCAATAAGTAAAACTGTGGAAATGGAACAAGAATACACAGAACTCAAGAAAACAAAATGGAAAACCTAACAGACCCCAATATATAGTGATTTTAATATACAGTAAGAGGCATAACAAAGAGAGTAAAAGAAAAAAGATTTCTTAAAAAATAGATTTAGGACAACTGGTTATCTATTTTGAGAGAAAAAAAGTTAAATCCTTATTTTCAAAACAGACAGCAGAATAAATTCCACAGAGATGAAAGAGTTATTTCTTTAAAATGAAGCCATAAAGGAACTAGAAGAATCTGATCTCAGGGAAGGAAATGCCTTTCTAAGCATAACAGCAAGAGGAAAAAGACCCAGAGAAACTGAGAGATTTTATCATTTTTTTAAAGAAGTCACATATTTTAATAAAAAGTCTAATTTGAAATTCATATACATTTATAATATCAAATATTGATGTGTGGTACAGTAGAAAATAAACATTTGGTCTTTGTCCCTGTTTCCTGGCACAAAGCTTCTAAAACCCTTGGAATTTACAGTCTTTTGTATGCTAATAAGATGAATGGCAGGGGGCCACAGAGCTTCAGGAAGGGGGTTGGTCACCAGAAAAGCCAAGCCCCTGATAGAACCTTCAGCCCCACCCCAACCCCTCCTGTGAACTCTGGGAGGGAAAGGACTGGAAACTGAGTTTAATCCTCAATGGCAATGATTTAATCTTTTAATCTATCGAGCCTAGGTAATGGAACCGACATCAAATCCCCTAAATGACAGAGTTTGGGGAGCCTCCAGGTTGGTGATCACATTCATGTGCTGGGAGGATGGCGTGTCCATAGAGGGCAAGGAAGCCCTGCACCCCTCCCCTCACATCTTGTCCCATGTATCTCTTCCACTTGGTTGGTCCTGAGTTTTATCCTTTATAACAAATCAGTAATCCCAAGTAAATCACTTTCTTGAGTTTCTGTGAGCTGTTCTAGTGAATTATTGAAACTGACAGGGGTCATGGAAACCCCTGATTTGTAGTCAGCTGAACAGAAGTGTGGGGAGCCTGGGCACTCCATTTTATTATAGTAAAACTTACATAAGATAAAATTTCCCATCTTAACCATTTCTAAGTATACAGTAGTGTCTTAGTTCAAAATGCTACACCACAATACCATAGACTGGCTTATAAACAACACAAATTTATTTCTCACAGCTCCAGAGGCTGGAAATCCAAGATGAAGCGGCCTGCAGATTCAGTGACTAGGGACACCCACTTCCTGGTTCAGAGAGTACTTTTCCCTCACATGGCGAGAGGGGTGAGGGAGCTCCCTGAGGCTGCATGTAAAAGAGCACTAATCCCATCTGTCAGTGTTCCATCCTTATGACCTAATCACTTCCCAAATGTTGCACTTCCAAATATCATTACATTGTGGATCAGGTCTCAACAAATGGATTTTGGGGGGATACAAACATTCAGTCTATAGCAAGCACAGCAGTGTTAACTATACACACATTGTTGTACAAAGAACTATAGAACTTTTCATGTTACAGAACTGAAATTCCCACCCACTGAACAATAACTCCCCTTTTCTCCCTTCACCCAGCCTCTGGCAACCCCCATTCTATTTTGTGCCTCAGACTTTGACTACCTCAATACCTCACATGTGATTAAGTGGAATCATGTAGTATTTATCTTTTTGCGCCTGCCTTGTTTCACTTAGCATAATAACCCCAAATTTTACCAATGTTCTAGCATATGACAGGATTTCCCTTTTTAAAGCTAAATAATATTCCATTCTATGCATATACCACATTTTCTTTATCCACTTATCCTTTGATGGACATTATAGCTGTTTCAACTTCCTGGCTCTTGTGAAATCTATATATAGGTAGAATGGATATATATCCAGAAGTGGGACTGAATCATATCGTAGTTCTGTTTTTAACTTTTTGGGAATCTCCACAGTGTTTTCCATAGCAGCTGTACCACTTCACATTCCCATCAACAGTGCACAGAGTTCCAATTTCTCCACATCTTTGCCAACACTTATTTTCTGATAGTGGCCATGATAATCAATGTGAGGCAACATCTCATTATGGTGTTGACTTGCGTTTCAATGATGATTAGTGATGTTAAGTATCTTTTCACATATTTGTAGGCAATTTGTGTAATTCTTTGTAGAAATGTATACTCAAGTTCTTTGCCCATTTTTTTAACTGTAGGAGTTCATTATATATCTGGATACGAACCTCTTAGATATGTGGTTTGCAAATATTTCCTCCCATTCCATAGGTTGCCTTTTTAATGTTGATTGTTTTCATTGCTTTACATAAGTTTTTATGTTTCATCTGGCCTCACTGGTCTATTTTTGCTTTTGTTGGCTGTGTTTTTGGTGGCATATTCAAGAAATCACTGCCCAGAGCAATATGAAGATTTTCACCTATGTTTTCTTCTAAGAGTCTTATAGTTTCAGGTATTCATTTTGAGTTAAACTTCTGTATATGGTATAACATAAAAGGCCCAACTTTATTCTTTTTGCATGTGGATATCCAGTTTTACCAATATCACTTGCTGAAGAGACTCTTCATTCCCCATTGTGTGTTCTTGGCAACCCTGTCATAGATCATTTAACCATATAAGTGAGGGTTTATTTCTGGGCTCTCTATTCTGTTCCATTGCTCTATATGTCTGTCTTTATACCAGTACCATGTTTAGATTATTGCAGTTTGTAATATGTTTTGAGTTCAGGAAGTGTGAGGTCTCCAGCTTTGTTTTCCTCAAGAAAAAAAAAAAATGGCTGCTCAAAAATTATTTTGGCTATTCAGAGTCCTTTAGGATTCCATATGAATTTTAAAATGTCTCTTTCTATTTCTGTAAAAACTGCCATTGGGATTTTGATAGGAATTGGACTGAATCTATAGACCACCTTGGGTAGTATGGACATTTTAACAATATTGAGTCTTCCACTCCATGAACACAAAATGTCTTTCCATTTATTTGTGTCTGCTTTAACTTCTTACAGAAATGTTTTTTCTACCTTCAGTGTACAACTTTTTTGCCTCCTTGGTTAAGTTTACTCCAAAGCATTTTATTCTTTATGATGCTACTATAAGTGGGACTGTTTTCTTAATCTCCTTTTTGGAATCTTCACTATGGTGTATAGAAACACAACTGATTTTGTATCCTGGAATTTGTCTGAATTTACTTATTACTTATAACAAGTTTTTTGTGGAATTCTTAGAGTTTTCTACATATAAGATCATGTCATCTGCAAACAGAGATAATTTTATTTTTTCCTTTCCAATTTGGACGCCTTTTCTTTCTTTCTCTTTCCTAATTGCTCTGGTTGGGACTTCCAGTACTATGTTGAATAGAAGTGGCAAAAGAGGGCATCCTTCCATTATTACTGATCTTAGAGAAAAAGCTTTCAATTCTTCATCACTGAGTAAGATGTTAGCCGTTGGCTTTTCATATATGGTCTTTATGATGTTGCGGTATTTCCCTTCTATCTATAATTAGTTGAATGTTTTATCATGAAAAAGTGTTGACTTTTGTGGAATGCTTTTTCCGGATCAATCGAGAGGATTATGTGGTTTTACTCTTTCATTATATTAATATGTTGTACTGTATTACACATTGATTTTCAAATGTTCCACCATCCTTGCATTCCAGGTAAGTCCCACTTGGTCATAGTGTATTATCCTTTTAATGTACTGTTGAATTTGGTTTGCTAATCCTCAACATTCATTAAAGATATTGGTCTATAGTTTTCTTATAGTATCTTTTTCTGATTTTGGTATTAGGGTAATGCTGGTCTCATAAAATGAGTTTGGAAATGTTCCCCACTTCTTCAACCTTTTAGAAGAGTTTAAGTAGGACTGATGTTAATTCTTCTTTGAATGTTTGATAGAATTTTCCAGTGAAGCCACCTGATCCTGGAAGCCTTTGTTGGGAGGTTTTTGATTACTGATCCAATCTCCTTACCAATTATACATCTGTTCAGATTTTTATTTCTTCATGTTCAGTCTTGGCAGGTTATAAGTTTCTAGAAATCTATTCATATCTTTTAGGTTATCCAATTTGTTAGCGTATAATTATTCATGGTAGTCTCTTATGATCCTTTTTATTTCTGTGACACCAACTGTAATGTCATCTTTTTCATTTCTGATTTTTGTTATCTTCTGTTTTTCTCAGTCTAAGGGTCTGTCAATTTTGTTAATCTTTTCAAAAAACCAACTCTTAGTTTCATTGATTTTTTTGTATTCTTTTTTCTATCGATTCATCTATCTCTGCTTTAATATTTATTTCCTTCTTTCTGCTAACTTTGGGTTTAGTTTGTTCTTTTTCTAGTATCTTTAAGTGTAAATATAGGTTGTTGACTTGAGATCTAATTTTTAATGCAGGCATCTACCACTACAAACTCCCTCTTAGTACTCCTTTTGCTATATCATATAAATATTGGTACCTTGTGTTTTTGTTTTCATTTGTCTCAAAACATTCTTATTTCTCTTATAATTTTTCTTTTGTCACATTAGTTATTTAAGAGTGTGTTGTTTGGGGCGAGCCTGGTGGCATAGTGGTTGAGTGCACATGCTCTGCTGCAGTGGCCCGGGGTTCACAGGTTCAGATCCCAGGCATGCAACTACACACCATTCATTAAGCCATGCTGTGGCAGCATCTCACATAACAAAATAGAGAAGACTGGCACAGATATTAGCACAGCGATAATCTTCCTCAAACACAAAGAGGAAGTTTGGCAACAGATGTTAGCTCAGGGCCAATCTTTCCCACCAAAAAAAAGAAAAGGTGTGTTGTTTAATTTCCACATATTTGTAAATTTTCCAGTTTTCCTTTAGCTATTGATATCTAGTTTCATTCCACTGTGGTTCAAAAAGATCCTTGGTATGACTTCAGTCTTCTTATTTTTGTTAAGACTTGTTTTGTGGCCGAACATGTCATCTTTCCTGGAGAATGTTCTTTGTCCATTTGAGAGGAATGCGTGTTCTGCTGTGGGTGGAATGTTCTATATAGTCTGGTTAGGTCCATTTGGTCTACAGTGTTGTTCAACTCTACTGTTTCTTTATTGATCTTCTGTCTGGTTGTTCTATTCATTATTGGCAGAAATCTGTTCCTACTATATTATGTTGCTGTCTATTTCTGTCTTCAACTCTGTCAATGTTTGCTTCACATATTTGGGAGCTCTGACATTAGGTGCATATGTATTTATACATATAATGTTTGCATGTACTTACTTTCCTCGTGAACTGACACTTTTATCACTATATAATGACCTTCTTTGTCTCTCATGACAGTTTGACTTTTTTTTAAAGATTTTATTTTTTCCTTTTTCTCCCCAAAGCCCCCCGGTACATAGTTGTGTATTCTTCGTTGTGGGTTCTTCTAGTTGTGGCATGCGGGACGCTGCCTCAGCGTGGTCTGATGAGCAGTGCCATGTCCGCAACCAGGATTCGAACCAACGAAACACTGGGCCGCCTGCAGTGGAGCGCGCGAACTTAACCGCTCGGCCACGGGGCCAGCCCCGACAGTTTGACTTTTTATCTGATATACCTGCATACTTTTTTTTTTAAACCCACTCTGCCACTCTCTGTCTTTTGATTGAGGAATTTAATCCATTTACAGTGAAAATAATTACTGATAGGGAAACACTATTTCCATTTTGTTGCTTATTTTCTGATGTCTTGTAGTTTATTTATCCCTCTTTTCCTCTCTTGATCCTTTCTTTGTGTTTCATTGGTTTTCTGTAGTGACATGCTTTGATTCCTTTCTCATTTTCTTTTGTGTATCTTCTATAGGTATTTTCTTTGTGGTTACCATGGGAGTTACACGAAACATTTTATAACTATAACAATCTATTTTAAACTGGTAACAACTTAACTTCAACTATACACTAAAACTCTCCTTCTTTACATCTCCCCTTCTTTATGGTATTGATGTCACAAATTAGATCTTTTCATATTTTATATCTATTAGTTTTATTGTTAGTTATTTTTCATGCTTTTATGCTTTTATTTTTTAAGTTCTATACCCGAATTAAAAGTGATTTATGTACTACTACCATTACAGTGTTACAAGATTTTTTTTTTTCTGCTTTATCTCCCCAAATCCCCCCGGTACACAGTTGTATATCTTAGTTGCAGGTCCTTCTAGTTGTAGCATATGGGACACTGCCTCAACGTGGCCTGACGAGTGGTGCCATGTCTGTGCCCAGGATCCGAACCCTGGGCCACCACAGCGGAGTGTGCGAACTTAACCATTCAGCCACGGGGCCAGCCCCTACAGTGCTACAAGATTTTATATTTGTCTATATGTTTACCAAAGAGCTTTATATTTTCATATGCTTTCATGTTATGTCTAGCATCCTTTCATTTCAACTTGCAGGACTCCCTTTAGCATTTCTGATATGGCAGGTTTAGTGGTGATGTACTCCCTCAGCTTTTGTTTATCAGGGAAGGTCTTTATTTCTCCTTCATTTTTTAAGGACAGTTTTGCCAGATACAGTATTCTTGGTTGGCAGTATTTTTTCTTTCAGCATTTTGAATATATCATCCCACTCCCTCCTAGCCTGTAAGGTTTCTGCTGAGCTATCTATTGATAATCTCATGAGAGCTCCCTTGTATGTGACAATTTGCTTTTTTCTTGCTGCTTTCAAGATTCTCTCTTTACTTCTGACAGTCTTACTATAATGCATCTTGGTGTGGGACTCCTTGAGTTCAACCTGATTGGTGTCCCTTGAGCTTCCTGAATTTGGATGTTCATTTCCTTCCTCAGGTTTGAGAAGTTTTCTGCCATTATTTCTCATAGATTTCTGCCCTTATTCCTTATAGTTCTCCCATACTGCATATATTGGTCCACTTGTTCATATCTCATAAGTCTCTTAGGTTTTCTACATTCTTTGCCATTCTTTTCTTTGTTCCTGACCCAATAATTTCAAACAACTTCTCTTCAAATTCTCTGATCCTTTCTTCTGCTTGACTGAGTCTGTTGAACCCCTCTAGAGAATTTTTCAATTTAGTTATTGTATTATTCAGCTCCCGAATTTATTTGGTTCTTTTTTTATACTTTATATATATATATATATATTTGATATTTACATTTTGCTCATGCATCATTTTCCTGCTTTCATTTAGTTCTCTATGTTCTCTTGTAGCTTACTGAGTTTAACAAAAATATTTTGAATTCTTAGGTAATTCAAAAATCTCAGCTTCTTTAGGGTCAGTTTCCGGATATGTATCTTGTTCCTTTGATTGGGCTGTCCCTATTTCCCTGTTTCTTTGTATGCCTCATTATTTTTTGCTGGGATTAGGGCATTTGAAAAACTAGCCACCTCTCCCAGTCTTTATGGACTCACTCTGCACAGGGAAAGACCTTCACCTATCAGTCTGGCTAGTGATTCTGGGAGCCTCTCAAACGTTTTCTGGGGATGTCTTCTTTGAGCTTGTGCATGTAATTTCCCAGTTAGAGAGTTTTGCCAGTCTCTTTTTGCAGAGCCTGTAACCTCTTTCTCCCTCTGGTGTCTGTCTGCAGTACCACAGGTTCTTTGGCACGGCAACAAGCAGCTGAGCTCTCATCTGTCCTCAGTGGCCCCAGGTATCCAAAGTATGCCAGTTCCTTAGCACTCCCAGTCAGGTGAGACAGAAATCAGTGCAAATGGCTTCTCAAAAAGCAGGAATGGAGCCAGCCCTGGTGGTCCAGTGGTTAAAGTTGGGCACTCTCACCACTTTGGCGGCCTGGGTCTGCTTCCTGGTCGCAGAACCACACCACCTGTCTGTCAGTTGCCACACTGTGGTGGCAGTTCCCACAGAAGAACTAGGACTTACAGCTAGGATATACAATCATGCACTGGGGCTTTGGGGAGGAAAAAAAAAAAGAGGAAGATTGGCAACAGACATTAGTTCAAGGCAAATCTCCTTCCCTGCAAAAAAAAGAAAAAAAAGCTGGAATGTTGAATACATGTTCCACTCTTCTATTTCCCTCCTGATGGAGAAGTCATGAGCTTGGTGTTTATTACCAATCATGCCGAGGTGTGCTGCTTGGGGGAATGCTTAGGGTGAAATGAAACAACTTTCCTTACCCGTTTCAGTGCAGCTGTTCTTGGCTTTGCACATGCCTAGGATACTGTAACTTCTTAACTGCTTTCTGGAGTTGTCATAAAGGCTTTCTGGAACATATCTTAAGTCAATGCCTCTGGGGGGAAACAAGGCTGGGGCTTCCTTTCAACCATCTTGCTGGCATACCTCCTCTTACATTTGCCTGGGCACCCCGTTTGTGGCTGGAAACTAAAGTGGGGGCAGTCTCGTGGGATTGAGCCCTTAACTTGCAGGGTCTGTGCTAATTTCAGGTGGTGTCAGAATTGAACTGAACTGTAGGATACCCAGTTGATGTCAAAGAATTGGAGAACTGCTTGGTATCAGAAAAAAATACATGGGGATATATTTTTTCTAAGACAAAAATGGAAAAGTGTAAGGATCATCACTCTTAATTATAGTTATAAATTGTCTATTCCCTGTAAAATTTTTTAGCATACCTTCTTGCCAGAGCAAACAAATAGTCTATGAATTACAACACGAGGCAAAAATTCTCCACTTATTTTTAAAAACACCATCACTATAAAACAATTTTGTTTTTAAAAAGCATTATTCATCTTCAGTCAACAAGCTCAGTATTAGCCACTGCCAAATATATGGCAAGGAAGATCTAAAAAGATATATAAGTAGTTACAAGGAAACACCAAGTCACACCAGGTATTATTTTAAAGTTTAAGTAGTTGGTACAGAAAAGGGGTATTTTCAAGTAGCACCATGACTAACAGTAGGCCATGCGGGGGGTGGGGGGGGGGGTAGGTTGTGTAATAAAGCCTCTTGGTTATAACAAAGTTTGCTGCTGTAATACAAGACAATAAAACAAGACCAAAAACACAAGACGGAATATGTATTTCTCTTTCACTTAAGTCCAGGACATCCATCAAGTGCTAAACAATATCAGGAACCCAATCTCTTTCATCTTATTCCTCTGCCACCCCTGGATACTGCTCTCCTCCACGAGGCGGAAGATAGCCCACCACATCCACTAACCTATGTGGAGGGGGTAAGAGAGGAAGCAAGGGCACATCCAGAGAGGGGCACATTGCTTCCTCTCAGATGTAACTGGCCAGAGAGCCCCTGCTGGTGCAAAGGATGCTGGAAACTGTAGTCTTTGGTTGGGCAGCTGTGCACCCAACTAAAACTTGATATTGGGGGAAAATGAGCAGTCTCTCTCAGAAGAGTACCTGTTAGTCCCCAGGCTCCATCCAACTAAGATGTTGAAACCATCACACACAGTTCTTATTAACTACAAAAAGCATCATGCAGTTCCTTTTACCCTCAATCCTGTTAGGATTATGATGAATATGATCACACACTGTTCTTAATGTCTTCGCATTGACTATAGAGTCATTACTCATTTCTTTGTGGAATGAGATCAAGGACCACACAAGACAATTTATGTGAAAACCCTTAAAGGTATACAAATACACACTTGTTAATGAAATGTAAGCCCAAGAAGCATATAAATAAGATCTATGACACTGCCATTTATTTCAAAGTTTAGCAATTAAGACTTCCTATTTGTACCCTAAATCACAACAAAGTCTATATGACAAACCTCTAATAAGTTAATTTAGCTCAGAATTAGAAGAGACTTCAAAAATCCTTTAGTCTAAACTAGGGGACAGCAAATAATGTCCTACAGATCAGCCCAGCTCATTTTTGTAAATGAAGTTTTATTGGCACACAGCCACTCTCATTCACTTACACACTGTCCATGGCTGTTTGCACACTACAACTGCAAAGTTCAGTACTTGTGACAAAGCCCGCATGGCCCGCAAAGACTAAAATATTCACGTCTGGACCTTTACAGTAAATCTGCCAACTCCCACTCTCAACTCTTCACTTATAACAGGGGTTCTGGAGAGAGAATAACTAACTTATTTGCCTGAAGTCACAAAATTAGTGATACAGTTGGAACCCAGATGCCTACTGACTCCCGGATGGAGACCTTTTCAGCACCACCATGCTACCTACTCTCTCTTCCCTCGTTCACTTATCAAGCAAGTTATGAGTTATGAAATGGAGAGCTAGGCTCCTGCAGATTTCTTATAGTGTCACAAATAATGAGCATTTCAGCCTCCCCCCCATCACATCACCTGCTAGGCTCTTCAATCTGGATGTCAGATGCTATCTCAAAACCTAGTGTTCTGTAATCAACCTCATCACACTGCTCCCAAAGCCACGCTGCCCTCGGGCTTTCCTGCTGCTCTCAGAGGTGACACCTTTGTCCTGATCACTCCAGCCACCCTTCAGCCCTTGACCTTCAACTCCAAAAGCACCAACTCTCAACAACCAGCTTTGGCAAGCTCACTTCTTCCCACCTTTCTTGACTATTATTCAATCTAGAATCCGGGCTCTTATTTCACATCTGAACTCTCACACTAGAATCCTACCTGTTTTATCTGCATCCTCCCTCTAATCCCTCCTCCTTAGAGAAGCATTCCTTATAAAATATCATAAAGCTCTAACTCAGATGTCATCAATATTTGTCTAAAATGTGAAGTCTAAACTCCTTATGGGGCTTTCCCAATTCTCCCCTATACAAACCTCCTGCGCCAGTTAAATTGGCTCAGTTTTCTAGCTCCCAAATCTATTTGTGTCTTCTTGCTCCCAAAGCATTGCTGTGCCATTTCCTCCCTTTCTCAATATCTTTCCTCAGAAACCAGCTTAAATTCTACCTGCTCCTCCTCAAATAATTAAGTAAAAAAGGAGGTATAGAAAGAAAAGAGTAGGTGTATATATCATACTTTTTCTTTTCACACAACGTTCCAGTACCTTTCACTTGCTAATTCACCAGAACTGTTTACCTCCCACAGTAAGACTTCTACTGACATACTCAGCAAAAAGTAAAAAAGCAAAGAAGTAAGAAAGTACACTACAATGTTTGTTACATTGGAATTTGAGCCAAAACACAATTTTATCAATGCTTTCCAAGGCACTGATTGTTGAAGTCCTAGTATTTTTTAATATAAAATACAAATATTTGCAAAATGAAGAAGAATGATACACAAATTTATGATAACATGTAAGATAAGAGACACAGTGTAGTAAAAAATATAAACTTGTGGGCTGGCCTAGTGGCACAGCAGTTAAATTCATGTGCTGCACTTTGGCGGCCTGGGGTTCGCGGTTCAGATCCTGGGCGCAGACCTATGCACCACTCATCAAGCCATACTGTGGCAGCATCCCATCTTAATAGAGGAAGACTGGCAACAGCTGTTAGCACAGGGCTAATCTTCCTCACAAAAAGAACATATATATATATATATATATATATATATATACACGTATGTATATATAAACTCAGAGAAACCTGGATTCAAATTCCTATCAGTGGCTACATAACTTTACACAAGTGTTTTAACTTCTCTAAGTTCCTCAAATGTAAAATAAAGTTGATTCTCATTATTTGAGGTAGTTGCATTGTAAAAAGTTGCCATGAACACTGAATTAGCAAACAATGAACCACTGCTCTTACAGGACATACGGAGTCAGGCTCCTGCAAGCCTCTGGTGACAGCGTTTTCGTCAATCAATACATAACCTTGTTTCATGTATGCTTCTGTACAAAGGCACCTCATTAACATACACTGTTGGCTCATTAACAGTGAACTCATGGGCAACGCACTATAATTCACACCTGAACAAAACTTATCCAACACGTGCTTCTCCATAAGGCACATCACAGCTTCCTGCCCTAAGGAACACTAGACGGCACTTCAGCACTAAGCTTGGGGGCTATCCACAACAGCAAATCACCAATTAAATAGTACAAAACTATGGAAAATATGGCACTAAACAGACTGCAGAAAGGACACTTCTTTACAGTGTGAGAGCTGGCCCAAGAAAGCAGAGTTCCACCCCAGCTGGGAAGGTGTGCATCAGGCGACTCAAAGTTTTTGCTGCTCTCCACATGTCTGTGAATGACAGTGAAAGCGCCACAGCTAATAAATTTTAGTAAACAGGTAAATTTGCAAATATGGAATCTGAGAATAAGGAGGATCAACTGTACCTACTTTTCAGGGTTATTGTGAGTATTTGCAATGACACATGTAAAGCACTAACAAAGTGCCTGGCACAGGGCAGGAACCAGCACTATCACCCAGTATTATATCCTCCAAATCGAGATACAGTCACTTATTTTGAAAAACACCTCTACTGAGTAAAAGTATTCCATTTATCATATATTATACATGAAACGATTCAAGATATCTTTCAAACACTGGAACTGATTAACATCTGCCACTTAGTTTTGATGAAGATTTCGTGCGGAATGTTATACTCCCATCTAGAAGATGATAAAGCTAAACCATAGTTTTCCTTCTTCAACATTTGTTACCATCTTGGAAAGTGAAAGCCCACATCAGGAGCTCCTAGCAACCTTCCTCTGACTTGGCCCCAGGGCCTCTCCTTAGAAACCAATCTGACAGGTTCTCCGTGTGCTTACCATTTTCCCCCCCTGCGTCTTGGGGGTCCCTCCTGTCCTCAGTTTCTATATACGCAAAGGTGAGAACAGTCAGTCTTCCCTCAAAGCAGCCCCACTAGACTTTCAGGGCAGAAATGTTGGTTTATCTGACTGTCCACAGCACCAAGATAGGGAAGAGCTTGCTCATATGTGATAAGCAAGCAGGGAAAATGAGCCGCCTGCCATGGACAGATAGGAAACCCAAGTTCACAAAATTCTTGTGACTCTCCCTAGTCTGGATGTTGATTCACTCTGAGGTAACAGACGAAAGCCCTCTTGCGCTTCAGTCTTTTAATCCTAAAGCTGGGCTTATTAGCACCAGCTACATGTACCATACATCTCGCTCCCCAAACCCAGACGAAAGGCAAAATCAGCCATTCTTCTCAACAGATGATCTAATAAAGGCAGAACAAACATCTCCCAGCCTCACCTCAGGGGACAAAGTACCCTTAAGGAAGATCTGAGCGTTAAGGAAGATCTGAGCGAGGCGAGCACAGCTCACTTGACCACAGCCTTAGAACAGGACAGGTGAGCTAGACCCTGTGTTCAATGATCTGCACTTTGATTCACAGAGTCTAACTCAAATGTAATGATGACTAGCAGTTTTTTAAGAATATTCTAAGTCACGCTACCTTAAGGTCCAGTAAAAAACAGTAAAAGTGGATCTTATTAATTGAATTTTAAATTCTTAGGAATAACACTTTCAACTAAACGCTCACATTACCATTTACAGGTGAACGCTATACAGAGTAGCATGCTGGGGCCTGAGAGAGACAGACAGTCTTAACCATTTCTACCCTCAAGCAGCTCACTGTGCTAAAAGGACATAACAGAGAACCTTGGAAATTACCGAGCTATTTTCCTAGAGAGGTTCCATAGGACAGGGCAAGTAGAAGAATCCACAACACTTCTGGATGAGCTGATCTGAATTTGGGGGAGAATCCAGAGCTGTGCTGTCCAATCCAGTAACCAATAGCTAAACGTAGCTACTGGGGAGCTGAAACGGGGCTTGTACAACTGAGGAATTGCATTTTTAATTATTTAAATGTCAATTTTAAAAGAGATACTCAATTCAGTTACTGGAAAATTTTTAAATATGTTTGGAACAACTTGGATAAAACTACTTTTTCATTTGCAAAATTTATAAAATATAAACAGTGATCAAGTACTTACAATGAAAAGTTAGCACCCAAATTGAGATTTGCTGATAAATGTAAAATACCAGATTACAAAGAATTAGTATAAAAAAAGTAAAATATCTAATTAATTTTTATATTGATTACATAGTCATATAACTAATATTTTGGATATACAGAATTTAGAATATTGCATTGAAATTAATTTCGCCTTTTTAAAAACTTTTTAATATAGCTACTAGAAGATCTTTGCACTCTATTTCCCCTGGGCAGCACTCCTCTGTCCCACAAGCCTCCTTTAGGTCGAGTTAATGGAATCCAGGGGAGGGGTGAGCGTTTGACCTATCGTCTTTTTCTTTTCCTTCTCTTGTTTCACTCTTCTTCCCCTTCACTCAAATAATTCTCAACTACTTATATTTGGCAAAAGTAGTTTTGCTGACTAAATTTCTGATTTAGCTCATATGAGTGTCCAGTAAGACTAACCCTACAAAGAAGTATTTGCTACCCAAAAATGAATCCATACCTAGAATGAATCAGATCTTCTAAGGCTGGAGAATTCCTATCCATCCTTGCAGACCCAGTGAAAATGAAACCTGCTCTACAATTCCTTCCTTGCATTTAATTCCCTCAGCACTTCACACAGGACTATGCCACAGCATTTATGGTCAGGTGGTGGTGTTACTTGAAAATCCTGTGCCTCATCCCTTCATTTCACAAGAACTGACCAATGTGCACCAGCTATGTGCCTGCACTTTTCTTGCCATTAGGGACACAGCAGTGGACATGAACTCCTTTCTCTGCGGAGCTTTTACCCTAGAATCTAGATGACTCTTAAGAAGAGAGATAACAAGTGCTCTCTAAATGCCGTCAAATGAGTAAAATGCAAGAGGCCGGCATCCTAAGTAGGAATCCAGCCGTCCTGATGTTTGGAATCACCATTACTTCCACCCCCTCACACCTCCTGTCAATTTGGGCCCCAAAGGCTGAATCAATAGGGGCAAGAAAGATTCTCAGGGTCAAGACTACTTGGGAAGAGGGCTTAGAGGAGCCTGACTAAAATCTGGTCAAGGAAAGTCTTTGGCACCACTGAGGAGCTGTGTGGCCTTTCCAAGTCACCCACCCACTTTGTGACTGGTTTCTGCAGCTGGCAAATGGTGGCACCAACCCATGTGAAGGGCTTATGATCGTGCTTAAGCACAGCAGACAATAAAGGTTAGACTTAGCGTATACTCACCCCAATTTTACAGCTGAAAGACAAAACTGAAGCTTGGCTAGGTCAAGTGGCTTGTACAAGGTCACCTGGCAAACAAGTCGCAGAGATGGGACTCAACCAAGGTACACCAGAAACTACTGTCCAAATCTACACTACTAGGCTGTATTTTCATGGAAATGCAGTTATTCTGACTACAGTTTAATACATCTAATGACAGAGTAACAGGACTGGTGGGGAAGTTTTCAGAAGTTTTTATTTAGGCTTGTAAACGTATGAAACACTATTTAATATCATACATGAGATAAATATAAATTAAAACCACATTAAGATGCTCATTTTCACCTATCAGATGTAAAACGGCATACACACTGCATCGTATCACATTGGCAAGCCTGTCATGAAAGACTTTCTCATACACTGCTAGTTGAAATGTACATCCATACAACCTCTTTGGGAGGGCTATTTAGAGAAATCTACCAAAATTACAAATGTATATGCCCTTGGACTCAGCAGCTCCACTTTTAGAAATATCCTCAGATATGGGAAATGACTTATGCTGCATGTTTGTAATAGACAAAAGACTAGAAATAACCTCCTAAAGGTCATCAATAGGGGACCAGTTTTTTAAGTTTATCTATCCATACAAGGAAATACAACACTGAAACACACACATGCACACACATACACACCTACACACAAAAGAATGAAGAAGCTCTTCATGTATCAGTAAGATCCAAAACATACTGCTAAGTGGAAAAACCAAGCTCTAAGAGTTTAAAAGTTGTTAATTAAAGCCCTCATTCTATCATAAAAGCTCATGCTCTTCCCAATACACCATCCCCCAAAAAGAATGCTAGGCCTTATAGCATTCACTTTGTGAACTTAGGAGCTCAGATAAACCATCAACTATCTAGTCTACTCCACTAAAGCAAATGTCAACAGAGCCCTCACAGCACCATCCAAGAAAGGATTCTGTCTAATCTAAACTAAGGTTTACTATCCCTTGGTTCTTCCTATTTTCAAAGCAGATTAAAAAACACCTGAAATGTTCCCTGACCTTTTTTTTTTTTTGGAATGTCTACAGAACATGTCTAAGCATTTTAAAACCTTTAACAGGAAAATATGCCAAAAATTCTCTGAGGTTTGTTTTTAAAGGCATTAATTTAAAGCTGGCTAATCCCTCTGCAGTCCAGCTTGAAGCAACTGAAGAACCAGTCTGAACTGCATCATGTCGAACATACCTCCACGTTTCTTTCTTTGCTATTGCATAAAACTCCGAGGGGGAGAGGTTAAAAAAAGGCTCAACAACCTCAATATTCATTAGAAGAGACCCAACTAGATAAACTTTGGCATTTAATATCATAGTCTTAAAAATGAATTTTTTTTAACTGCAGTGATGAAATAGGGAGTGCTTCATGATACACATGTTATTGAGGGAACAATTTAAGGTGCATAAAAATGTTTATGGTGGGAAAGCAAATTAACGATTTTAAAGAAACATTTATGTATATGAATAAATGTTTCCTGGCAAACTACACAAGAAAAGTAACAATATTTCCCACTGGAAAGAGGGAAGAAGTCAAGACCTAGTATTTAATATCCAGAAATCTTTTACCACATGTATAGCAGTTTTTTTTTTTTTAATAAACTAGACTCACTAAAACTTGTTTCTCTTTGTTAAATGACTGCAATGAATGAGAAACCTTATAAACCTCACTGTTAGACTTTCATGCAAACCAGTTGTATATTCATGACATAAAAGTCCAATACCCTAAAGAGAAGGTCAGAGAAATTTATTTTCTACAGTGTTAAAACTATTCTTAGTATCAGTTAGTGTTTTTTAAATCCAAGTAATGATTTTGAATGCCTCACATTTCAAACTTATTAAACCTAACATTAAGCTATTTTTTTTTCTTTTTAAAAAAAACAACACAGGGGCCGGTTCTGTGGCCGAGTGGTTAAGTTCTTGCGCTCCGCTGCGGCGGCCCGGGGTTTGGATCCTGGGCGCAGACATGGCACCGCTTGTCAGGCCACATTGAGGCAGCGTCCCACATCCCACAACTAGAGGGACCTGCAACTAAGATATACAGCTGTGTACAGGGGGGTTTGGGGAGATAAAGCAGGAAACAAAAAACAGATTATAGCTGTGTGACCTGATTTTCAAGAAAGTCGAACACACCAGACAGGAACGCAAACTAAATACCTTTCTAGGCAAACTGTACTCTCAGCCTGCATGTATAATATCAAAGGGCTGACTTTTTTGGGGGGTAAGGGGGCTGAATGACTGAAAACAAAACAGAACCTGGAACTTCTTGCTCATGAGATGCTGAATTTAACAGATCCATTAAGTCCTTCTGGCATATTAATTGCTACTTCTTTCAACTTTAAACTAAAACTTTGCAAGCAGATAGATTTGTCATGAATTTTAAAATTTAATTCTAAGAGAAACTGGCTTTGGAATAAAGATCAATCCTCCTGAAGGAATTAACTAAATTTAGAGTATGACTAACCTGTCACAGCTAAAAATGTCTGTTTTTCTATAGCAAAGTTTTCTCAACACATTAAACCATAGATATCCTTAATAAAGGAACATATAAACCAGTCAGATCTCACTCCTAGAAGATAACATAGGAGAAAAGCCAGATGACCTCGGGTACAGCAATGACTTCTGAGACAGAAGGCCAAAGACACGGTCCACGAAAGACATAACTGACAACCTGGACTTCATTAAAATTAAAAACTTCTGCTCTGCAAACGACACTGGCAGAAGAAGAGAAAGCACAGACTAGGAGACAATATTTGGAAAAGGCACATCTAAGGACTGTAATCCAAAATACACAAGAAGCTGTCACGACTTAATAAGAAAACAAGCAACCCGATCTAAACCGGGGCAAAAAGCTGAACAGACGACTCAGCAAAGATAGAGGGATGGCAAATAAGCATATGAGAAGGCTCCACATCATACGTCATCAGGGAAACGCAAATTAAAACGACAGTGAGAGACCACTACACACCTATCCAAACGCCCGAATCCAGAACACTGACATCCCCGCGCCGGCGAAGGAGAACAGCAACTCTCACCACGCTGGCTGAGCGCACAAGGGTGCAGCCCCTTAGGAAGACGGTTTGCTTTATTACAAACTCAACACCCTCTTACCACACAATCCAGCAATCACGCTCCTTGGTACTTATCCGGGTGCCTTAAAAACCTAAGTCCACGCAAAAACCTGAGCACAGATATTTACAGCAGCTTTATTCAAAATCGCCAAAGCTTGGAAGCACCAAGACGTCCTTTAGCAGGTGGATGGATAACAACCTGTGGTCCATGCAGACAGCGGAGCAGTATTCAGCGCTAAAACCAACTGAGCTGTCAAGACAGGAGGAACCTTAAACGCATACGAGTAAATGAAGGAAGCCAGCCTGAAAAGGCCACACACTGTGTGATTCCAACCATGACATTCTGGAAAAGGCAAAGCTATGAGGACGTAAAGGGATCAGTGGCGGCCAGGGGTTAGAGGAGAAGGAGGTATGAATTACTGGAAAAAACAGGTTTGTAGGTCAGTGAAACTACGTATAAACACGTATAAACCACATATAAAGTCTCATCGTTATATCTGAGAGAGCTGCTGTTTAGAATAAACACAAAATCCTGAGATTTACACAATGAAAAGTGGGGTAAGCACTAACACCATCAAAACCCGGCGCATGACAAGTTCGGCCGCGGAGCCGCATGTAATGGAGGCGGCAAGCACATGCAACTCCCGCAGGACAGTCAGGCCGCCACCGCTCCAGCGCCGAGCGAGCGGCGTCTCCGCCGCGCACGAGCCGCGAGCAGAAGGACGCGGCCCGCCGCCGACGTGGGGCAGCCCGGCAGCAGCAGGGGGGCGTCTCCACACACCCAACAACAAACAAAGCGTTCCGCCAGCGCCGAGACACACAGCACCCGAATCTCGGGCCAGACGTCCTCGCCCAGGGCTGCGGCGCCGCGCCGGGGAAAGCGGCGGGGAGGGCAGCGCCCCGGGCCGGCCCCTCGGAGCGCCCCAGCGCCGCCGGGACCTGCGCGGAGGAGGCTCGCGCTCCCGCGAAGGGCGCCTCTTCCTCCAGGCGGCCCGGCCTCCGGAGAGGGCACGGCCGTGTCCGCACGCCCCCCGGCCCGCCCGCGACTCCGGCCGGCCCCCA